>NC_042958.1:3421660-3571660 GCF_901001165.1 Salmo trutta
AAGGGAGAGGAAGGGAGGAGGAGAGAGAGGGGAGGGGAAGAGAGAGACAGAGAGAGAGGGAGGGAGGAAGGGACATAGAGAGAGACAGAGAGAGAGGGAGGGAGAGAGAGAGAGAGAGAGACAGAGAGAGGGAGGGAGAGAGAGAGAGAGACAGAGAGAGGGGGAGGGAGAGAGAGACAGAGAGAGAGAGAGGGAGGGAGGAAGGAAGGGACATAGAGAGAGACAGAGAGAGAGGGGGAGGGAGAGAGAGAGAGAGGGAGAAAGGAAGGGAGGGACATAGAGAGAGACAGAGAGAGAGAGAGGGGGAGGAAGGGAGGGACATAGAGAGAGGCAGAGAGAGATAGAGAGGGAGAGAGATACAGAGAGAGAGAGAGAGAGAGATGGAGCGAGAGAGAGAGTGAGAGATATTCAGGGCCTAAACTCATCAACCTTTGGACTGAAGAGTTTAGCACGGGAGTTAAAAAAAAAATCTGAAAGATGTTGACGTCATCATTCTGCAGGAGACATGGTGTAAGGCTGACATTGTCACTCACTGTCCCACGGGCTACAGAGAGGTCATTGTGCCGTCACAGAAACACAGCTCTGTCAATAGAGGCAGAGACACTGGAGGGTTGATCATTTGGTACAAATCCAAACTACAAGATTTTATTGATCCCCTTAATATAGGTAAATATCACATTTGGTTAAATCTAAAGAAAGAACTTGTACTGACAGAAGATTATGTGTTCCTTTGCGCAATAAATATACCTCCCTTAGATGTGCAATTTCCAGGCCCAGGGAAATGTGCTCATCTGTTGTGACACAAATCCACTACCTGATCTAACAACCACACGAGGGGACAGCTTTATTGTTTCTAACTGTCTTAACCTCCTCCATAGAAACAACAGTGACAGCATCATCAACAAAAACGGAAGGGATCTGTTGCAGCTCTGTAGAAACCTGGGTCTGTACTTTGTCAATGGTCGGTTACGGGGGGACTCTTTGGGGAGATTCACCTATTTCGGGGCGGCAGGTAGCCTAGTGGTTAGAGCGTTGGGCCGAAAGCTTACTGGATTGAATCCCCAAGCTGACAAAGTAAACATCTTTCATTCTGCCTCTGAACGAGAGACCCACTGTTCCCTGGTAGACCGCCAGTGTAAATAAGATTTTTTTCTTAACTGACATGCCTAGTTAAATAAATAAATAAATTCTTCAATATGCACCTCGGAATTGGAAAAGGACACGCACCATTGCGTCCTGGATGTGTCTGTCTTCAATTGTAGCCTGTGAGAAAGACCCGATCATGTGATGGAGAGCCATGTGCTTCAAAGCACGCAGCAATCAGGGAGAAGGGCACCATGCTAGACCCCGGGCCAAGTGGCTGCAAAAGGCATGGATTTTTTTAGGATGCATTATTGTCACACAAAGGGGATGCCGCCGTGAAATTCGAGGCATTATTAAGTGCTTGTCAAATTGTGAATGAGAGACTGATGAAGTGTGTACAGCCTGCACAAAAAAAACAAAGCAGAGCTCATGCCTTTCAAGTGACTTTTTTTCAATCCATCATTAGAGTCGCATCATTCAGCTTTACAATGTATTAAAATCAACTTTTGTAGAACAACTAAAGTTACATTAATAACTCTTAATGAAGCGTATAGGAGGACCTATTTCTTTGTTAATCGCTCAACAAAGAATAGCCGTTTGTGCGCTCTCCCTCAAATCGTTTGGAGAAAATATCCTTTCTATTTTTTTCAGCTTCTTTGTTCAATTGTGTTCTTCATACTATAAAATAATGACACGGAATTCTAAGCAAATCTTGTCTGCTAAATGAACTAGTGTAGCCCCACAGCCATATGGCATAGAACCAGATCAGGACCTGCTAAATGAACTAGTGTAGCCCCACAGCCATATGGCATAGAACCAGATCAGTACCTAACATAAGGACAACTCAGTGTATGCTATTCTGTTCTTCCGAAATAGACTACATTTTCTTCATTTCATGTATCTTTAGACCTGTCTAAAATAAATAATGTATTTATTGTGAAGGTGGAGGCTTTATTACATGGATTTATTAGACTTTTTAAAATGTAGATGTTCCAAAGGTCTACATCAGTGGCTTGTAGGCTGTGTGTGGAAGCCAGGAGATGCTAAATGTGTTCATGTTAATTAACGTCAATTACCATGAGACCAACAGATATTTGCTTGAATATGTCAAAAAAATGCATCTCCCCAAATTTGAAACCCTTATTCGAGGTTTCAAAGACATCTCTGATGTGAATAATCCTCTTTTGGGGAGGACACAGAGAGCTGTGGGTTGGCAACGCACTACATTGCTGCCTGCCATAAGATGAGGGACAGTGTCTGACAGACACACCAACCTGTGTCTGTCAGCCACAGTCCCTCTTTGACAGAGAGATAATAAAACACAGTTTGACAGAGAGATAATAAAACACAGTATGACAGAGGGATAATAAAACACAGTATGACAGAGAGATAATAAAACACAGTATGGCAGAGAGATAATAAAACACAGTATGGCAGAGAGATAATAAAACACAGTATGGCAGTGAGATAATAAAACACAGTATGGCAGAGAGATAATAAAACACAGTATGACAGAGAGATAATAAAACACAGTACGGCAGAGAGATAATAAAACACAGTATGACAGAGAGATAATAAAACACAGTATGGCAGAGAGATAATAAAACACAGTATGGCAGAGATAGTTTTTAACTTTCTTTTCCAAAATTGCTCAAAGGGACATTGTTTTTATGGGCAAAGGCATCTCATTCCACCAGTTAGATATCTGGGTGCAGAATCATAAATAATCCTGTATACCAAACCCAGTCTAATCTGGGACACCCTAATTAAACCAAACCCAGTCTGATCTGGGATACCCTAATTAAACCAGACCCAGTCTAATCTGGGACACCCTAATGAAACCAGACCCAGTCTAATCTGGGACACCCTAATTAAACCAGACCCAGTCTAATCTGGGACACCCTAATGAAACCAGACCCAGTCTAATCTGGGACAGCCTAATTAAACCAGACCCAGTCTAATCTGTGACACTTTAATTACATCAGACCCAGTCTAATCTGGGACAGCCTAATTAAACCAAACCCAGTCTAATCTGGGACACCCTATTTAAACCAGACCCAGTCTAATCTGGGACACCCTAATTAAACCAAACCCAGTCTAATCTGGGACACCCCAATTAAACCAAACCCAGTCTAATCTGGGACACCCTAATGAAACTAGACCCAGTCTAATCTGGGACACCATATTCTAGCTAGCTAGCTAGATAGCCAATGAGCTGGGTTTTCTGGGAGTTTCTGTGGTAAAATGTAACCTTGTGCTAACCTTGTGTGTAACCTTGTGCTAACCTTGTGCGACAGCAAGCCTTTTCCTTTTGGACAAAAATCATAAGAATATGGAGAGTTATGAAGTTATGAAAACTGTGTGTTTTGCAAATGTTGAATTTATAATATGGCTCCTAATACTGGAAATGCTAAATCAAAGTCCAAGTATACAGATTTGACGATATTCTTGCAGAAAAATGTAATGTGAATGTGAACGTCTCCTTCACGATTTGCCCAAATGTACCTGGCAGTTAGCTTTGGGTATGTCATTTTTGGCGAAAATGGGGGCTATCCCTAAATAAAGGTAAAGAAAATACAATGTGAAACACAAAACATCTCACCATGTCATTGGATTTCGATTAAAATAACACAAAATGCCCTTACGTTGATGACCTTTTACCTTGATGACAGCGTTGATGACCTTTTACCTTGATGACAGCGTTGATGACCTTTTACCTTGATGAAAGCGTTGATAACCTTTTACCTTGATGACAGCGTTGATGACCTTTTACCTTGATGACAGCGTTGATGACCTTTTACCTTGATGACAGCGTTGATTACCTTTTACCTTGATGACAGCGTTGATGACCTTTTACCTTGATGACAAAGTTGATGACCTTTTACCTTGATGACAACGTTGATGACCTTTTACCTTGATGACGACGTTGATGACCTTTTACCTTGATGACAGCGTTGATGACCTTTTACCTTGATGACAGCGTTGATGACCTTTTACCTTGGTGACAGCGTTGATGACCTTTTACCTTGATGACAGCGTTGATGACCTTTTACCTTGATGATAGCGTTGATGACCTAATACCTTGATGACAGCGTTGATGACCTTTTACCTTGGTGACAGCGTTGATGACCTTTTACCTTGATGATAGCATTGATGACCTTTTACCTTGGTGACAGCGTTGATGACCTTTTACCTTGGTGACAGCGTTGATGACCTTTTGCAAATCCAAAGAGTTTTCCATGTTTACTTAACATCATCACATACGTTTTTTGGGGGTTAAAATTAAGTGGAAACAATGTTGATTCAACCAGTTTTTGCCCAGTGGGGAGAAACAACACTGCATCCCAAATGACACCCTTGTACCGTTGCAGTGCACTACTTTTGACCAGGACTATCAGAAGTAGGGCACTACTTTTGACCAGGGCCATTATAAGTAGTACACTACTGTACATAAAGAATGGTGTGCCATCTGTCACCTCCATCCTGTTGTGACATCATCCTGTTGAGTCTGTGAGCGTACAGTAAAGGATCACTTGAGTGGATGAGAAAACGGCATGCATCTGCAGATCCAATTGTCCCTGATGTGATTCATTCACTCTTTACTTCAGAACGTATTGAGTAGAAACAATGAAAGAGTGAAAAAGAGCAATTCTGAATGTATCGCTTGCCTCTGTGGTATCAGCTACTGTCTGTGTCTCAAATGGAACCTAATTCCCTACATATATTAAACCAGGGGCACAACTTTCACTGGGGACTGGGGGGGACATGCCCCCCCACACACATTCTGAAATTGCATTTGTGTCCCCTCCAGTTGTATCCTTGGAATGTGATACAAAACTAGGCAACGGTTTACTTTAGGACCATGTGGATGCACCCAAGCGGTTGGGTAGGCTGTTTAGAGTCTTTATCTGAGTGGATGAAATAATAATGATAATAATAATAATGCTGATAATATTAATAATAATAATGATAATAACAGTAATGATAATAATAATAGTAATAATGATAATGATGATGATAATAATAATAACGATAATGATAATAATGATAATGATAATAATGATAAAAGTAATAATAATAATGATAATGATGATAATGATAACAATGATAATAATAATAGTGATAATATTGATAACAATGCTAATGATAATAATAAGTGTAATGATAATAATGATAATAATACTAGTAATAATGATAATGATAATATTAATAATACTAACAATAACGATAATAATAATGATAGCGATAATGATATTGATAATGATAATAATGATAATAATAATAGTAATAATGACGATGAGAATAACGATAATGATAATAATGATAACGATAATGATAATGATAATAATAATTATTATAATAATTTATTATTAGATTTACCCTGTTTGGGATAGGGTGCAGTATTTTCACGGCTGGATAAAAAACGTACCCAATTTAATCTGGTTACTACTCCTGGCCAGAAACTAGAATATGCATATTATTAGTAGATTTGGATAGAAAACACTCTAAAGTTTCCAAACTGTTTGAATGGTGTCTGTGAGTATAACAGAACTCATATGGCAGGCCAAAACCTGAGAAGATTCCATACAGGAACCGCCCTGTCTGACAATTTGTTGTCCTTCTAGGGCATCTCTATCAAAAATACAGCATCTCTGCTGTAACGTGACATTTTCTAAGGCTTCCATTGGCTCTCAGAAGGCGCCAGAAAGTGGAATGACGTCTCTGCAGTCTCTGGGCGAGAAACAGCAGGAGTTTTTGTGAGTGGTCAGGCAGGGAACAATGACAGTGGAGTGCGCATGCACGAGACGACTCCATGTTTTTCTTTCAGTCTATGAATGAATATAACGTCGCCCGGTTGGAATATTATCGCTATTTTACGAGAAAAATAGCATAAAAATTGATTTTAAACCGCGTTTGACATACTTCGAAGTACGGTAATGGAATATTTTGAAATTTTTGTCACGAAATGCCCCCGCGCGTCACCCTTCGGATACTGACATGAACGCACGAACAAAACGGAGCTATTTGGATATAACTATGGATTATTTCGAACCAAAACAACATTTGTTGTTGAAGTAGAAGTCCTGGGAGTGCATTCTGACGAAGAACAGCAAAGGTAATCCAATTTTTCTTATAGTAAATCTGAGTTTGGTGAGCACCAAACTTGGTGGATGTCAAATTAGCTAGCCTGTGATGGCCGAGCTCTCTACTCAGAATATTGAAAAATGTGCTTTCGTCGAAAAGCTATTTTAAAATCTGACACCGCGATTGCAGAAAGGAGTTCTGTATCTATAATTCTTAAAATAATTGTTATGTTTTTTGTAAACGTTTATCGTGAGTAATTTACTAAATTCACCGGAAGTTTGCGGTGGGTATGCTAGTTCTGAACATCACATGCTAATGTAAAAATATGTTTTTTGATATAAATATGAACTTGATTGAACAAAACATGCATGTATTGTATAACATAATGTCCTAGGAGTGTCATCTGATGAAGATCATCAAAGGTTAGTGCTGCATTTAGCTGTGGTTTTGGTTTTTGTGACATATATGCTTGCTTTGAAAATGGCTGTGTGATTTATTTTTGGCAGGGTACTCTCCTGACATAATCTAATGTTTTGCTTTCGCTGTAAAGCCTTTTTGAAATCGGACAATGTGGTTAGATTAACGAGAGTCTTGTCTTTAAAATGGTGTAAAATAGTCATATGTTTGAGAAATTGAAGTTATAGCATTTTTAAGGTATTTGTATTTCGCGCCACGCTCTACCATTGGATATTGGTGAGGCGTTCCGCTAGCGGAACGTCTGTCCCTAACTTAAGCCTGCATGCAAAGGTCTGTCAGAATCTCCAACAGATTTGATTATTTTTACCATGTACTTTTAATGTAATGTCAGCTGCAATACAGGTCATTTGGTTGTGCTATTAGACGAAGCACAGTGATAACACATTAAGTTGTTGACCAGTGGGATCTCTCTGGTGGCCGAGTTGACCTTTTTTTTTAAAGAAATGCAATTGGTTTGTGGAGAAAAAGTTTGAGGTCTTTAATAGGCTGACAAATATTTTTTTTACAGGGAATAAACACTGCCACCTCATGATGATAGCACAGGGCTAACACATGCCAGGTTATCAGATGGGACCAGCTACAACCTAGCGTTCTATCAGGTGACACTACATCAATTATTTCATTTGGCTGATCTTTAAAACTGAACCTCCAACTTGGCCCCCCCCCTCAGGGGAATTTTGGAATATTTGGACATTTTTGTCACGAAATGCGCCCGCACGTCACTCTTCGGATACTGACATGAACGCATGAACAAAACGGAGCTATTTGGATATAACTGGATTATTTGGAACCAAAACAAAATTTGTTGTTGAAGTAGAAGTCCTGGGAGTGCATTCGGACGAAGAACAGCAAAGGTAATCCAATTTTACAGGTATTTTGCAGCCCTACTTTCTGTTTTATACTGTACTCTAGACAGTCTAGATAGATACCCTTGTGAATCGAACGTGCGTTTTTTTTGTTGGTCAATACGTTGGAATTTGTCTAATTCTCAGCATTATAGCACTGCAAGCCTGTTGCTAATTGTAATCCACTGGCAGAAACAAACAGACAAACAACCTCCCAGTCTTTGTAGCTATATCACTGAGCAACACACCGTGTTTACACTATTGAAAGGAAAAAAAAGGCAATTAAAAAAGATCCGATACGTCCCAATTGGCAACCTATTCCCAATATAGTGCACCACTATTGACCAGAGTCTTATGGGCCATCCTATTGGTCCTGGTCTAAAGTAGTGCACGTTAAATGGTATAGGGAGCTATTTGGGATGCAGACCAACAGTATGGAAATGTACATTGAAGCTGAGAAAAGCAGTAGCATTCTGCTCTTCAGTTCTTTAAAATTAAAAATCTAATTGTTTTCGTCACGTATACAGTTTACAGCATGTATACAAGGTGCAATGAAATGCTTAAGGCACACTGTGTGCCCTCGGGCCCCTACTCCACCACTATCACATATCTACAGTACTAAATCCATGTGTATGTATAGTGTGTATGTTATAGTGTGTGTGTGTGTGTGTGTGTGTGTGCCAATGTTTGTGTTGCTTCACAGTCCCTGCTGTTCCATAAAGTGTTTTTTTATCTGTTTTTTAAATCTAATTGTAATGCTTGCGTCAGTTACTTGATGTGGAATAAAGTTCTATGTAGTCATTGCTCTATGTAGTACTGTGCGCCTCCCATAGTCTGTTCTGGACTTGGGGACTGTGGAGAGACCTCTTGTGGCATGTCTTGTGGGGTATGGATGGGTGCCAGTAGTTGAAACAGACAGCTCGGTGCATTCAACATGTCAATACCTCTCACAAATACAAGTAGTGATGAAGTAAATCTCTCCTTCACTTTGAGCCAGAAGAGATTGACATGCATTGTCACGGCTGTCTGAAGAATGGGACCAAAGCGCAGCGTGCGTATCGTTCCACATTTTATTATAACTGTGAAACTATGCAAGACACACAAATAAACTAATGAACAAAAACAACAAACCATGACGAAGAGGTGCAAAATACACTAACTCAATACAATCTCCCACAAACCCAGGTGGGAAAAACAACTACTTAAGTATGATCTCCAATTAGAGACAACGATGACCAGCTGCCTCTATTTGGAGATCATCCCAAAAAACAACAACATGGAAATACAGAAACAAGAACATGACAACATAGAAAATCTAAACTAGACATTAAACCTCGTCACGCCCTGACCTACTCTACCATAGAAAATAAAGGCTTCTATGGTCAGGACGTGACATGCATATTATTAATATTAGCTCTCTGTGTACATCCAAGGGCCAGCCGTGCTGCCCTGTTCTGAGCCAACTGCAATTTTCATAAGTCCTTTTTTGTGGCACCTGACCACACGACTGGACAGTAGTCAAGGTGCAACAAAACTAGGGCCTGTAGGACCTGCCTTGTTTATGGTGCTGTTAAGAAGTCAGAGCACCGCTTTATTATAGACAGACTTCTTCCCATCTTAGCTACTACTGCATCAATATGTTTTGACCATGACAGTTTACAGTCTAGGGTTACTCCAAGCAGTTAATCTCAACTTGCTCAATTTCCACATTATTTATTACAAGATTTAGTTGAGATTTAGGGTTTAGTGAGTGTTTTGTTCCAAATATATTGCTTTTAGTTTTAGAAATATTTAGGGCTAACTTATTCCTTGCCATCCACTCTGAAACTAACTGCAGCTCTTTGTTAAGTGTTGCTGTCATTTCAGTCGCTGTGGTAGCTGACATGTATAGTGTTGAGTCATCCGCATACATAGACACTCTGGCTTTACTGAAAGTCAGTGTCATGTTGTTTGTAAAAATGTTAAAAAGCAAGGGGCCTAAACAACTTCCCTGAGGAACTCCTGATTCTAACTGGATTATATTTGATAGGCTTCCATTAAAGAACACCCTCTGTGTTCTGTTAGACAAGTACCTCTTTATCCACATTATAGAAGGGGGTGTAAATCCATAACACATACGTTTTTCCAGCAGCAGACTATGATCAATAATGTCAAAAGCTGCACTGAAGTCTAACAAGACAGCCCCCACAATCATTTTATCATCAATTTCTCTCAGACAATCATCAGTCATTAGTGCAAGTGCTGTGCTTGTTGAGTGTCCTCCTACCTATAAGCGTGCGGAAATTCTGTTGTCAATTTGTTTACTGTAAAATAGCTTTGTATCTGGTCAAAAACAATTTTTTCCAGAAGTTTACTAAGGGTTGGAAACAGGCTGATTGGTCGGCTATTTGAGCCAGTAAACGGGGCTTTACATTCTTGGGTAGCAGAATGACTTTAGCTTCCCTCCAGGTCTGAGGGCACATACCTTCTAGTAGGCTTAAATTGAAGATGTGGCAAATAGGAGTGGCAATATCGTCTGCTATTATCCTCAGTCAGTTTCCATCTAGATTGTCAGACCCTGTTGGCTTGTCATTGTTGATAGACAACAATCATTTTTTTCACCTCTTCCACACTGACTTTACGGAATTCAAAAGTACAATGTTTGCCTTTCATAATTTGGTCCGATATACTTGGATGTGTTGTGTCAGTGTTTGGCGCTGGCATGTCATCCCTAAATTTGCTAATCTTGCCAATGAAAAAGTAATTAAAGTAGTTAGCAATATCAGTGGGTTTTCTGATGAATGAGCCATCTGATTCAATGAATGAAGGAGCCAAGTTGTCTTTTTTTCATTCTTTATATAATTTATCTTTGGTTCATAGTGTAGTTAATTTTTCTTTATATTTAGTTTAGTCACATGATGTGTTCATTTGCAGTACGTTTGCCAATCAGTTAGGCTGCCAGACTTATTTGTCATTCCTTTTGCCTCATCCCTCTCAACCATAACATTTTTCAATTCCCCATCAATCCAAGGGGATTTAACAGTTTTTACAGTCATTTACTTAATGGATGCATGCTTATTAGTAACTGGAATAAGTAGTTTCATAAATGTGTCAAGTGCAGCGTTAGGTTGCTCCTCATTAAACACCACAGACCAGCAAATATTCTTTACATCATCAACATATGAATCACTACAAAACTTGTTGTATGACCTCTTAAACACTATATTAGTCCCAGCCTTTGGAACTTTGGTTTTCCTAGATATGGCTATTATATTGTGATCACTACATCCTATGGATTTGGATACTGCTTTAAAGCAAATATCTGCAGCGTTAGTAAAGATGTGATCAATACATGTTGAATATTTTATTGCTGTGCTGTTTGTAACTACACTGGTAGGTTGACTGACAACCTGGTCCAGGTTGCAGGCACTGGTTACAGGTTGAAGTTTTTTTCCTGAGTGGGCGGCTAGATGAAAGCCAGTCAATATTCAAAATCACCCAGAAAATATACTTTTCTGTTGATATCACATACATGATCAAGCATTTCACACATATTATCCAGATACTGACAGTTAGCACTTGGTGGTCTATAGCAGCTTCCCACCAGAATGGGGCTTTAGGTGAGGCAGATGAACCTGTAGCCATATTACTTCAACAGTATTTAACATTAGATCGTCTCTAAGCTTTACAGGAATGTGGTTCTGAATACAAACAGCAACACCTCCCCCGTTGGCATTTCTGTCTTTTCGGTAATCATGTATTGCTACCACCGTATCATCAAAGGTATTGTCTAAGTGAGTTTCAGAGATAGTCAGAACATGAATGTCACCTGTTATAAGCATGTTATTTACTCCATGGATCTTGTTTCTTAGGCTACATATGTTAATATGGGCTATTTGTAGCACTTTTCTGGGTTGCTTGATTGTTTTTAATGCTTTACTGGGAAGCTTATCAGAGCTAGACTTACTCATGTTATTTACATTGGAGCTGATAGTGCAGGGCGAGCTGCATAAAGTGGTCTTCCTACTATTGCACACCGACTCAGTGCTAACAGTGTAACTCTGGTTTATAGGCTCATGATTACTGCTTACAATAGCTGTAGGATAAACAGATGTATTCGGTGCAATTAAGGGTACATAAATTAAATGACTTACATTGTGTTTGCCAATGCCCCTAAGATCATGTACATTTGATGCAGCATTATAACAACTCATTGTCATAATGGTAGGGGTTAACTGAGCTGGTATTGGATCATTTACCAGTCATTGTTTCAACGCAGCCTTGAAATGCTTGGACAGAGTCCAGGAGCCAACATGATTTGGATGGACTCACTTTCCAGAAGGTGTCAAAGTTATCAATACAAGTGACTACAGCAGAGCTACAGTATCAAATCAAATCAAATCAAATGTATTTATATAGCCCTTCTTACATCAGCTGATATCTCAAAGTGCTGTACAGAAACCCAGCCTAAAACCCCAAACAGCAAGCAATGCAGGTGTAGAAGAACGGTGGCTAGGAAAAACTCCCTAGAAAGGCCAAAACCTAGGAAGAAACCTAGAGAGGAACCAGGCTATGAGGGGTGGCCAGTCCTCTTCTGGCTGTGCTGGGTGGAGATTATAACAGCACATGGCCAAGATGTTCAAATGTTCATAAATGACCAGCATGGTCAAATAATAATAATCATAGTAGTTGTCGAGGGTGCAACAAGTCAGCAACACAAGAGTAGTCTTTTAGCCAGATGTGTAAAGCCAGCAGTCTGCTGAATCTTTCACACCCGGGGTGGTACTTGACCTAGAATTATTGGCCGTTTTTTGGAGTCTTTTACTGCTAAAATCAGTTCTTTAAAATACATTTTTAAATGTTCCGAGCTAGCCCTCCTGATGTTGTTTGACCCCACATGGACTACGACAGTGTCAGCTCCCAGCATCTGTGGTAGAACAGTCAGAAGCAGCCTTGTGATGTACTGTACTCGTGCTCCTGGGTAGCACAGGGTTTTTGCCTTGGGGACCGAAATGTTTCTCACCATAGAGATGCCTATGATGACAGCTGGGACAGGAGTTAGGGACAGCAGTTAGTGACAGTAGGGATAGCAGTTAGTGGACAGCAGTTAGTGACAGCAGGGACAGCAGTTAGTGACAGCAGGGGCAGCAGTTAATGACAGCAGGGACAGCAGTTAGTGACAGCAGGGACAGCAGTTAGTGACAGTAGGGACAGCAGTTAGTGACAGCAGGGACAGCAGTTAGTGACAGCAGGGGCAGCAGTTAGTAACAGCAGGGACAGCAGTTAGTGACAGCAGGGACAGCAGTTAGTGACATGTTGCTGTTTTTAACTCAAATACACTGACCTCCAAAGTGTTGGAACTCATGTTAAACCCCTAAGAAATTAATTCTCATTAAGAATTAGTCAATCACTATCTATTTAAAGTCAATCCAAACCGAATCGTATATTTTCACAGAGAAAAATACAGATCAGTATGGCACAACCAGCATATATTGTTCCCAATCAGAACACCTTTCAGGTCGACAGCCATCCTTTATGGGCCCTGGTCAAAAGTAGTGCACTGTCAAATCAAGTCAAAAGTTATTTGTCACATGTGGCGAATACAACAGGTGTAGGCCTTAGCTGTGAAATGCTTACTTACAAGCCCTTAACCAACAAAGCCGTTTTAAGAAAGATAAGAGCTAAGAAAATATTTACTAAATAAACTAAAGTAAAAAAATGTAATATTCACAATAAATTAACAATAACGAGGCTTTATACAGGGGGTAACGGTACAGAATCAATGTGTGGGGGTACAGGTTAGTCGAGGTAATTGAGGTAATATGTACACGTAGGTAGGGGTAAAGTGACTATACATAGATAATAAACAGTGAGCAGTGGCAGCGTAAAAAAGGGGGGGTGGGCAATACACATTGTCCAGGTAGCCATTTGGTCTTATGGCCTGGGGTAGAAGCTGTTAAGAAGCCTCTTGGACCTAGACTTGGTGCTCCGGTACTGCTTGCCATGCAGTAGCTGAGAGAACAGTCTAGGAATCGGATGGCTGGAGTCTTTGGCAATATTTAGGGCCTTCCTCTGACACCGCCTGGTATAGAGGTCCTGAATGGCAAGATGCTTGGCCCCAGTGATGTACTGGGCCGTACGCACTACACTCTGTAGTGCCTTGCGGTCGGAGGCCGAGCAGTTGCCGTATCAGGCAGTGATATAACCAGTCAGGATGCTCTCGATGTTACAGCTGTAAAACTTTTTGAGGATCTGAGGACCCATGCCAAATCTTTTCAGTCTCCTCAGGGGGAATAGGCGTTTTCGTGCCCTCTTCACGACTGTCTTGGTGTGTTTGGACCATTCTAGTTTGTTGGTGATGCAGAAACCAAGGAACTTGAAGCTCTCAACCTGCTCCACTACAGCCCCGTCGATGAGAATCGGGGTGTGCTCGGCCCTCCTTTTCCTGTAGTCCACGATCATCTCCTTGGTCTTGATCATGTTGAGGGAGAGGTTGTTGTTGTTGTATCTGACCTCCTCCCTATTGGCTGTTTCATTTTTGTCGGTGATCAGGCCTACCGCCGTTGTGTCGCCTGCAAACTTAATGATGGTGTTAGAGTCGTGCTTGGCCATGCAGTCGTGGGTGAACAGGGAGTACAGGAGGAGACTAAGGACCTACCCCTGAGGGGCCCCAGTGTTGAGGATCAGAGTGGCAGATATGTTGTTACCTACCCTTACCACCTGGGGCAGCCCATCAGGAAGTCCAGGATCTAGTTGCAGAGGAAGGTGTTTAGCCCCAGGGTCCTTAGCTTAGTGATGAGCTTTGAGGGCACTATGGTGTTGAACACTGAGCTGTAGGCGTCGAACAGCATTCTCATGTAGGTGTTCCTTTTGTCCATTTGGGAAAGGGCAGTGTAGAGCGCAATAGAGATAGCATCTGTTGATCTGTTGGGGCAGTATGCAAATTGGAGTGGGTCTAGGGTTTCTGGGATGATGGTGTTGATATGAGCCATGACCAGCCTTTCAAAGCACTTCATGGCTACAGACGTGAGTGCTACGGGTTGGTAGTCATTTAGGCAGGTTCCATTTGTGTTCTTAGGCACAGGGACTGTTGTGGTCTGCTTGAAACTTGTTGGTATTACAGACTCGTTCAGGGACAGGTTGAAAACACTTGCCAGATGGTCAGCGCATGCTTTGAGTACACGTCCTGGTAATCCGTCTGGCCTTTCAGCCTTGTGAATATTGACCTGTGTAAAGGTCATACTCACATCGGCTACTGAGAGCGTGATTGCACATTCGTCCGGAACAGCTGGTGCTCTCATGCATGCTTCAGTGTTGCTTGCCTCGAAGCCTGCATAGAAGTCATTTAGCACGTCTGGTAGGCTCGTGTCTCTGGGCAGCTCACGGCTGTGCTTTTCTTTGAAGTCCGTAATATTTTTCTAGCCCTGCCCCATCCGCCGAGCATCAACAAGACTAAGATTCAATCTTAGTCCTGCATTGACGCTTTGCCTGTTTGATGGTTCATCAGAGGGAATAGCGGGATTTCTTGTAAACTTCCGGTTTAGAGTCCCGCTCCTTGAAATCAGCAGCTCTACCCTTTAGCTCAGTGCAGATGTTGTCTGTATTCCATGGCTTCTGGTTGGGGTATGTACGTACGGTCGGTCACTGTGGGGACAACATCGGCGATGCACTTATTGATGAAGCTGGTGACTGATGTGGTGTACTCCTCAATGCCATTGGGTGAATCTCGGAACATGTATAGGGAATGTGGGACTCCGATCCCCCTCACTCAGTAGAACAGAGTGTTTGACAGCTCAGGAGTTAATGCACTCTTCATACAGTACAGTGCACTCAGTATGGAAATACACTGCATGACCAATGGAAATATATTTATTCCCATAGCATTGTGGGTAAACGAAGAGGCTGGTCCTTTAGTGTTTCCCAATGCTGGTCCAAAACCTTGATGGTTATTTGATTTGTTCTAAGGTTTATATGCTGTGAGGAAACAAAGTCAGACTGATACTAGGGGAGGGAGGGAGGGAGGGAGGGAGGGAGGGAGGGAGGGAGGGAGGGAGGGAGGGGGGGAAGGGAGGGAGGGGCTGAGAGAGAGGGGGAGAGAGAGGGGGAGAGGGAGGGGGAGAGAGGGAGAGGGAGAGAGAGAGAGAGAGAGAGAGAGAGAGGAGAGAGAGAGAGAGATTATGATGTTGGTTGTATAGAAATTATGATGTTGAGTTTCTCTTCCTCATTGCCAGAGGGGACTCTGTTGTCAACAAAGTACTCAATATGCAAAGCACCACATGTCAAATATAAAATATGTTTTTATATTAGTAATATCAGAGTTATGGCGGAGAGGATATGGAAAGTGTGTTAAAGTGACATTTTCTGTAGTAGCATGGGTAATGTACATGAATGTTTAATTTAGACCAATGCAGTAACTTCCATAGCACTGACCTGCCTGTCACACACACACACAAGTACACACACACACACACACACACACACACACACACACACACACACACACACACACACACGCATGTATACAAGCAAGCGTGCTGGCACACATACACACAAACACAGAAACAGAAACAGGATCCATCCGGTCACGATGAACAGAGATAACAACACTAGCAGTATTAGCAGTCTATATTGACACTAATATTTATCCAACCTTTTAGGAGCTGTTTATCAGGAAGCGCTGAAAACTTTCCACCGGATACGTCCCAAATGGCATTGGCTGCAGCTCCATCCTGAGTGCATAGGAGAGCCCCAAATGGAACCCTATTCAGCATTTAGTTCACTAATGTTGACCATTGCCCATACGGCTCACTTAGAACACATGGTTTAGTGCCATTTGCCGTTTGGGATTTGGCCTGTATGGGGAACAATAGGGCTGGTGAATCCTGACTCCAGCCAGGGCTCAATAACCAAGCAAATATTAGTTATTGGTATTAAAACCTCAGATTAAACCTCAGATGAACAGGTGGAGCTGCAGTACACTGAGATGGTATTCAGTGTGCGTCACAAATGGCACCCTATTCCCTACGTAGTGCACTTCTTTTGACCAAGCCACATAGGGAATAGGGTGCCATTTGGAAGCCTGATTGATCCTATAGTCTAAAGTATTTGCTTGCGGTATACACTACAGTGAATTTCACAGAATATGAGACGATTGATGGTTGAAATTAATGTTGTGTACTGTAATTGTTGGCATTTTCATGGAGGGGTATTCGTGGGTAAAGGGAGGGCAAGCCTTTGAAGTCACATACAGGAAACCAAACAGCTATAGTAGTTTTTAATCCAAGTGTTTGTCAGATACGGTACCTGTTTACGTCATACGTAAACTTAATGAAAGTATTTTTCAACTAGTAGCTATAAATACGTCCGCACCATAAACAACTAACAATAAAGATGTAGTCTAACAGCTATAGACAAACAAATCCACAAGCTTCCCTTTGCATTGATATGCCATTGTAATACAAGGTAATCCCGAATTAATGATATACCTCATCAGATAATCCCGTCTGATAAACATTAAACGATCAGCAGTTTCAATTCCATCCTTCTCTTCTTCCCAAGAGGAATATTTTCTTAATCCTACCATCAACATGGAAGGGAGGAGGTCATATTGATGTCATCTATTAGCTACGGCTGGCTAGCTATGAGACAACATAAAGAGCTAGTATGCTAACCACTCGCTGCGTAATATGACAACAACACAAAAGAAAAACTAAAACGTATAAGATGATACTTATCGCAGGAGCAAAAATGTACAAAAAATACAATTAAAAAACATTGCAAATAAGTACAAACTGGGACCAATAACATGTTTTGGGTACGGCTTACCCAGGATCCTTCTTACAACAAAAAGGAAAAGGATTTTTATCCCAAACACAAAGTGATGAGTGCACAATATAACATAATGAGTGCACAGTTCTATATAACATGATGATGGATAGTTAGTTCTATATAACATGATGATGGACAGTTAGTTCTATATAACATGATGATGGACAGTTAGATCTATATAACATGATGATGGACAGTTCTATATAACATGATGATGGACAGTTAGTTCTATATAACATGATGATGGACAGTTAGTTCTATATAACATGATGATGGACAGTTCTATATAACATGATGATGGACAGTTAGTTCTATATAACATGATGATGGACAGTTAGTTCTATATAACATGATGATGGATAGTTAGTTCTATATAACATGATGATGGACAGTTAGTTCTATAGAACATGATGATGGACAGTTAGTTATATATAACATGATGATGGACAGTTAGTTCTATAGAACATGATGATGGACAGTTAGTTCTATATAACATGATGATGGACAGTTAGTTCTATAGAACATGATGATGGACAGTTAGTTATATATAACATGATGATGGACAGTTAGTTCTATAGAACATGATGATGGACAGTTAGTTCTATATAACATGATGATGGACAGTTAGTTCTATATAACATGATGATGGACAGTTAGTTCTATATAACATGATGATGGACAGTTAGTTCTATATAACATGATGATAGACAGTTAGTTCTATACAACATGATGATGGACAGTTAGTTCTATATAACATGATGATGGACAGTTCTATATAACATGATGATGGACAGTTAGTTCTATATAACATGATGATGGATAGTTAGTTCTATATAACATGATGATGGACAGTTAGATCTATATAACATGATGATGGACAGTTAGTTCTATATAACATGATGATGGACAGTTCTATATAACATGATGATGGACAGTTAGTTCTATAGAACATGATGATGGACAGTTAGTTCTATATAACATGATGATGGATAGTTAGTTCTATATAAAATGATGATGGACAGTTAGTTCTATATAACATGATGATAGACAGTTAGTTCTATACAACATGATGATGGACAGTTTGTTCTATACAACATGATGATGGACAGTTAGTTCTATATAACATGATGATAGACAGTTAGTTCTATACAACATGATGATGGACAGTTTGTTCTATACAACATGATGATGGACAGTTAGTTCTATATAACATGATGATGGACAGTTAGTTCTATATAACATGATGATGGACAGTTCTATATAATATGATGATGGACAGTTAGTTCTATATAACATGATGATGGACAGTTAGTTCTATATAACATGATGATGGACAGTTCTATATAACATGATGATGGACAGTTAGTTCTATATAACATGATGATGGACACTTAGTTCTATATAACATGATGATGGACAGTTAGTTCTATATAACGGGATGATGGACAGTTAGTTCTATACAACATGATGATGGACAGTTAGTTCTATATAACATGATGATGGACAGTTCTATATAACATGATGATGGACAGTTAGTTCTATATAACATGATGATGGCCAGCTAGTTCTATATAACATGATGATGGACAGTTAGTTCTATATAACGGGATGATGGACAGTTAGTTCTATATAACATGATGATGGACAGTTAGTTCTATACAACATGATGATGGACAGTTAGTTCTATATAACATGATGATGGACAGTTAGTTCTATACAACATGATGATGGACAGTTAGTTCTATATAACATGATGATGGACAGTTAGTTCTATACAACATGATGATGGACAGTTCTATATAACATGATGATGGACAGTTAGTTCTATATAACGTGATGATGGACAGTTCTATACAACATGATGATGGACAGTTCTTTATAACATGTTGATGGACAGTTCTATGCAGCAGAGTGTGGACCTTATAGTTGCTACAGGCAGCTGAACTGTGTTCTTTTTGTTTTTGAACGTCTGGACAGAAAGTGATCGTGTCCCTGTAAAGAGGTTTACATGTTAATCATCATACAGTTAGTCATCATTACCAGTGACAACCTTCAAGGACTGAATCACAAATATCATCCCTATCCCTTCCCCAAGTTTACTCATGGGCCCTGGTGAATAGCAGTCAAGAGTATTGCACTTCATAGGTGGTGTCATTTGGGATGCAGACAAGGAATAAGAATGCATTTTCTCCTCCATTATTAAACCTGCCCTCGCCTGTTTTCTCCTCCATTAATAAACCTGGCCTCGCCTGTTTTCTCCCCCATTAATAAACCTGCCCTCGCCTGTTTTCTCCTCCATTATTAAACCAGCCCTCGCCTGTTTTCTCCTCCATTAATAAACCTGCCCTCGCCTGTTTTCTCCATTATTAAACCTGGCCTCGCCTGTTTTCTCCTTCATTATTAAACCTGCCCTCGCCTGTTTTCTCCTTCATTATTAAACCTGCCCTCGCCTGTTTTCTCCTCCATTAATAAACCTGCCCTCGCCTGTTTTCTCCCCCATTAATAAACCTGGCCTCGCCTGTTTTCTCCCCCATTAATAAACCTGCCCTCGCCTGTTTTCTCCCCCATTAATAAACCTGCCCTCGCCTGTTTTCTCCTCCATTAATAAACCTGCCCTCGCCTGT
This sequence comes from Salmo trutta, assembly GCF_901001165.1. Lineage (NCBI taxonomy): Eukaryota > Metazoa > Chordata > Actinopteri > Salmoniformes > Salmonidae > Salmo > Salmo trutta. The sequence goes on from NC_042958.1 coordinate 3,441,582, forward strand.
TTTCTCCTCCATTATTAAACCTGCCCTCGCCTGTTTTCTCCTCCATTATTAAACCTGGCCTCGCCTGTTTTCTCCTCCATTAATAAACCTGCCCTCTCCTGTTTTCTTCTCCATTATTAAACCTGCCCTCGCCTGTTTTCTCCATTAATAAACCTGCCCTCGCCTGTTTTCTCCTCCATTAATAAACCTGCCCTCGCCTGTTTTCTCCTCCATTAATAAACCTGGCCTCGCCTGTTTTCTCCATTATTAAACCTGCCCTCGCCTGTTTTCTTCTCCATTATTAAACCTGGCCTCGCCTGTTTTCTCCTCCATTATTAAACCTGCCCTCGCCTGTTTTCTCCTCCATTAATAAACCTGCCCTCGCCTGTTTTCTCCCCCATTAATAAACCTGCCCTCGCCTGTTTTCTCCTCCATTAATAAACCTGCCCTCGCCTGTTTTCTCCCCCATTAATAAACCTGTCCTCGCCTGTTTTCTCCCCCATTAATAAACCTGCCCTCGCCTGTTTTCTCCCCCATTAATAAACCTGCCCTCGCCTGTTTTCTTCTCCATTATTAAACTGCCCTCGCCTGTTTTCTCCTCCAGTATTAAACTGCCCTCGCCTGTTTTCTCCATTATTAAACCAGCCCTCGCCTGTTTTCTCCATTAATAAACCTGCCCTCGCCTGTTTTCTCCATTAATAAACCTGCCCTCGCCTGTTTTGTCCTCCATTAATAAACCTGCCCTCGCCTGTTTTCTCCATTATTAAACCTGGCCTCGCCTGTTTTCTCCTTCATTATTAAACCTGCCCTCGCCTGTTTTCTCCATTAATAAACCTGCCCTCGCCTGTTTTCTCCATTATGAAACCTGCCCTCGCCTGTTTTCTCCTCCATTAATAAACCTGCCCTCGCCTGTTTTCTCCTCCATTATTAAACCTGGCCTCGCCTGTTTTCTCCATTATTAAACCTGCCCTCGCCTGTTTTCTCCTCCATTAATAAACCTGCCCTCGCCTGTTTTCTCCATTATTAAACCTGCCCTCGCCTGTTTTCTCCTCCATTAATAAACCTGCCCTCGCCTGTTTTCTCCATTAATAAACCTGCCCTCGCCTGTTTTCTCCATTAATAAACCTGCCCTCGCCTGTTTTCTCCATTAATAAACCTGCCCTCGCCTGTTTTCTCCATTAATAAACCTGCCCTCGCCTGTTTTCTCCATTATTAAACCTGCCCTCGCCTGTTTTCTCCATTAATAAACCTGCCCTCGCCTGTTTTCTCCTCCATTATTAAACCTGCCCTCGCCTTTTTTCTCCTCCATTATGAAACCTGCCCTCGCCTGTTGTCTCCTCCATTATTAAACCTGCCCTCGCCTGTTTTCTCCTCCATTATTAAACCTGCCCTCGCCTGTTTTCTCCTCCATTAATAAACCTGCCCTCGCCTGTTTTCTCCTCCATTATGAAACCTGCCCTCGCCTGTTTTCTCCCCCATTAATAAACCTGCCCTCGCCTGTTTTCTCCCCCATTAATAAACCTGCCCTCGCCTGTTTTCTCCTCCATTATTAAACCTTGCCCTCGCCTGTTTTCTCCATTATTAAACCTGCCCTCGCCTGTTTTCTCCAGTATTAAACCTGCCCTCGCCTGTTTTCTCCTCCATTAATAAACCTGCCCTCGCCTTTTTTGTCCTCCATTATTAAACCTGCCCTCGCCTTTTTTGTCCTCCATTAATAAACCTGCCCTCGCCTGTTTTCTCCTCCATTATGAAACCTGCCCTCGCCTGTTTTCTACCCCATTAATAAACCTGCCCTCGCCTGTTTACTCCTCCATTATTAAACCTGCCCTCGCCTGTTTTCTCCATTATTAAACCAGCCCTCGCCTGTTTTCTCCATTATTAAACCTGGCCTCGCCTGTTTTCTCCATTATTAAACCAGCCCTCGCCTGTTTTCTCCATTATTAAACCAGCCCTCGCCTGTTTTCTTCTCCATTATTAAACCTGCCCTCGCCTGTTTTCTCCATTAATAAACCTGCCCTCGCCTGTTTTCTCCTCCATTATTAAACCTGCCCTCGCCTGTTTTCTCCTCCATTATGAAACCTGCCCTCGCCTGTTTTCTCCCCCATTAATAAACCTGCCCTCGCCTGTTTTCTCCTCCATTATTAAACCTTGCCCTCGCCTGTTTTCTCCTCCATTATTAAACCTGCCCTCGCCTGTTTTCTCCAGTATTAAACTGCCCTCGCCTGTTTTCTCCTTCATTATGAAACCTGCCCTCGCCTGTTGTCTCCTCCATTAATAAACCTGCCCTCGCCTGTTTTCTCCTCCATTATTAAACCTGCCCTCGCCTGTTTTCTCCTCCATTAATAAACCTGCCCTCGCCTGTTTTCTCCATTATTAAACCTGCCCTCGCCTGTTTTCTCCTCCATTAATAAACCTGCCCTCGCCTGTTTTCTCCTCCATTATTAAACCTGCCCTCGCCTTTTTTGTCCTCCATTAATAAACCTGCCCTCGCCTGTTTTCTCCTCCATTATGAAACCTGCCCTCGCCTGTTTTCTACCCCATTAATAAACCTGCCCTCGCCTGTTTACTCCTCCATTATTAAACCTGCCCTCGCCTGTTTTCTCCATTATTAAACCAGCCCTCGCCTGTTTTCTCCATTATTAAACCTGGCCTCGCCTGTTTTCTCCATTATTAAACCAGCCCTCGCCTGTTTTCTCCTCCATTAATAAACCTGGCCTCGCCTGTTTTCTCCTCCATTATTAAACCTGGCCTCGCCTGTTTTCTCCTCCATTATTAAACCTGCCCTCGCCTGTTTTCTCCAGTATTAAACCTGGCCTCGCCTGTTTTCTCCTCCATTATTAAACCAGCCCTCGCCTGTTTTCTCCTCCATTAATAAACCTGCCCTCGCCTGTTTTCTCCTCCATTATGAAACCTGCCCTCGCCTGTTTTCTCCTCCATTATTAAACCTGCCCTCGCCTGTTTTCTCCTCCATTAATAAACCTGCCCTCGCCTGTTTTCTCCATTATTAAACCTGCCCTCGCCTTTTTTCTCCTCCATTAATAAACCTGCCCTCGCCTGTTTTCTCCTCCATTATGAAACCTGCCCTCGCCTGTTTTCTACCCCATTAATAAACCTGCCCTCGCCTGTTTACTCCTCCATTATTAAACCTGCCCTCGCCTGTTTTCACCATTATTAAACCAGCCCTCGCCTGTTTTCTCCATTATTAAACCTGGCCTCGCCTGTTTTCTCCATTATTAAACCTGGCCTCGCCTGTTTTCTCCATTATTAAACCTGCCCTCGCCTGTTTTCTCCATTATTAAACCTGGCCTCGCCTGTTTTCTCCATTATTAAACCAGCCCTCGCCTGTTTTCTCCTCCATTAATAAACCTGCCCTCGCCTGTTTTCTCCCCCATTAATAAACCTGTCCTCGCCTGTTTTCTCCTTCATTATTAAACCTGCCCTCGCCTGTTTTCTCCAGTATTAAACCTGGCCTCGCCTGTTTTCTCCTCCATTATTAAACCAGCCCTCGCCTGTTTTCTCCTCCATTATTAAACCTGCCCTCGCCTGTTTTTTCCTTCATTATTAAACCAGCCCTCGCCTGTTTTCTCCATTAATAAACCTGCCCTCGCCTGTTTTTTCCTTCATTATTAAACCTGCCCTCGCCTGTTTTCTCCATTATTAAACCTGCCCTCGCCTGTTTTCTTCTCCATTATTAAACCAGCCCTCGCCTGTTTTCTCCTCCATTATTAAACCTGCCCTCGCCTATTTTCTCCTCCATTATTAAACCTGCCCTCGCCTGTTTTCTCCTCCATTATTAAACCTGCCCTCGCCTGTTTTCTCCTCCATTAATAAACCTGCCCTCGCCTGTTTTCTCCTTCATTATGAAACCTGCCCTCGCCTTTTTTCTCCTCCATTAATAAACCTGCCCTCGCCTGTTTTGTCCTCCATTAATAAACCAGCCCTCGCCTGTTTTCTCCTCCATTAATAAACCTGTCCTCGCCTGTTTTCTCCTCCATTAATAAACCTGTCCTCGCCTGTTTTCTCCTCCATTATTAAACCTGCCCTCGCCTGTTTTCTCCTCCATTAATAAACCAGCCCTCGCCTATTTTCTCCTCCATTAATAAACCTGCCCTCGCCTGTTTTCTCCATTATTAAACCTGCCCTCGCCTGTTTTCTCCTCCATTATGAAACCTGCCCTCGCCTGTTTTCTCCATTATTAAACCTGCCCTCGCCTGTTTTCTCCTCCATTAATAAACCTGCCCTCGCCTGTTTTCTCCCCCATTAATAAACCTGCCCTCGCCTGTTTTCTCCCCCATTAATAAACCTGCCCTCGCCTGTTTTCTCCTCCATTAATAAACCTGCCCTCGCCTGTTTTCTCCATTATTAAACCTGCCCTCGCCTGTTTTCTCCTCCATTAATAAACCTGCCCTCGCCTGTTTTCTCCCCCATTAATAAACCTGCCCTCGCCTGTTTTCTCCTCCATTAATAAACCTGCCCTCGCCTGTTTTCTCCATTATTAAACCTGCCCTCGCCTGTTTTCTCCTCCATTAATAAACCTGCCCTCGCCTGTTTTCTCCCCCATTAATAAACCTGCCCTCGCCTGTTTTCTCCTCCATTATTAAACCTGTCCTCGCCTGTTGTCTTCTCCATTAATAAACCTGCCCTCGCCTGTTTTCTCCTCCATTAATAAACCTGCCCTCGCCTGTTTTCTCCCCCATTAATAAACCTGCCCTCGCCTGTTTTCTCCTCCATTAATAAACCTGCCCTCGCCTGTTTTCTTCTCCATTAATAAACCTGCCCTCGCCTGTTTTCTTCTCCATTAATAAACCTGCCCTCGCCTGTTTTCTCCTCCATTAATAAACCTGCCCTCGCCTGTTGGGTTTAACTTGGATTTGTGTCTGCATACGTAGGAAGACCTTGTCATTTATTTTCATTATGTTCCAAATCTGTTGGTTTTCTACCCAACATTGCAAAGGATATGTTTTGATCTATACTGAACAGAAATATAAATGCAACATGTAAAGTGTTAGTCCCATGTTTCATGAGCTGAAATTAAAGATCCCAGAAATGTTCCATACTCACAAAAAGCTTATTTCTCTCAAAAGGTATTATTATTATTAAATATGGTAACATCCTTGTTAGTGAGCATTTATCCATTGCAAAGAAAATCCATCCACCTGACAAGTGTAGCATATCAAGAACCTGATTAAACAGCATGGTCATTACACAGGTGCACCTTGTGCTGGGGTCAATAAAAAGGCACTCTAAAATGTGTAGTTTTGTCACACAACACAATGCCACAGATGTCTCAAGTTTTGAAGGATTGTGCAATTGGCATGCTGACTGTAGGAATGCCCACCAGAGCTGTTGCCAGAGACTTTTACGTTCATTTCTCTACCATAAGCCGCCTCCAACGTTGTTTTAGAGAATTTGTCTGTTCGTCCAACTGGCCTCACAACTGCAGACCACGTGTAACCACGCCAGCCCAGGACCTCCACATCCGGCTTCTTCACCTGCGGTATCGAAGTATTTCTGTCTGTAATGAAGCCCTTTTGTGTGGAAAACAAATTCTGATTGGCTGGGCCTGGCTCCCCAGTGGGTGGTCCTATGCCCTCTCAGGCCCACTCATGGCTGCGCATATGTCCAGACATGTGAAATCCTTAGATTAGGGCCTAATGAATTTATTTCAATTGAATGATTTCCTTATATGAACTGTAACTCAGTAATATCGTTGAAATTGTTGAATATTGCATTCATACTTTTGTTCAATATATTTAATAAACACAAGAGCACAGCAACATGGATAAAAGAGTGTGGTGGCAGTAGCGTCTAGTGGTCAAAACCTGGTACTTTCACAATAATTTATGGTAAATAATGCAAGTGACTTCAATGACTCATTTATCTTAACAAGGGGGAACGACATCACCAGATTCACAGTGAATACATTACATAGTATGGAGAAGCAATACTACAAACCGCAGTCTCATACTACATGACATGTCAAACATAGAGAACTGATACTGTATGCTGGTTGTTGGGGTTTGATTAGCACGGGGTGTGGGCGGTCCATGGGTGGCTTCTGACACTTTTTTGAGGATTCCTCATGTCTTACTCATTGGTAAGAAGTTTGGTCCAAATCGGATGTTGGGTACAATATTTATTGAATATTATCTGAATCCTAGACATTAAAATGGCCAATTTGGGTGCGAACAATTTGCTTAATTTCTCAGAGATTTTAACAAAATAAAGTTTCAGGAATGCTAAGCGAATCTGTTATTAACTACAGAAACAATCTGAGATGGTGTCATGGCCTGTTACTAACTACAGAAACAATCTGAGATGGTGTCATGGCCTGTTACTGACTACAGAAACAATCTGAGATGGTGTCATGGCCTGTTACTAACTACAGAAACAATGTGAGATGCTGGGTGTCATGGCTGAAATGACATGGAACCACAAACCAGAGACCTATCAAAAGTAGTGCACTAGGGAATAAGGTGTCATTAACTACACAACCCTAGTATCTGGGAGCTTGATCTCACTCTACTCATTCTACTGTGTATCTCTGACCATCTAGGAGCTATTGTAATGGGATCATTCCTGGGTTCAAATACTATTCAAAATCATTTTAAATATTTGTATCTGGGTTTAATTGAGCTTGCCTGACACAACGGAACCAGTAGAATAGCCACAAGGAGTGCCAACCCCGCCCGTCTGGCACTCCAGGCAGACTAGTACAAACGCTGAAAGTGCTTGAAAGTTTTCACATACTAATTGAACCCAGGTATGAATGGGATGTCACTGAACTGTGACAACTACGGTACATAAACCATTACTTGCCCCGTACTGGGAGACCACATCAGTCTGCTCTACTCAGAGAGAGGCAGTCAGTATCCAGCCAGCCAACCAGTCAACCAGCCTAACCACTAAAGAGGTATGTAAAGTCCCTCTCTTTCTATGGCTTTTTCAGCTTTCTCTTACTTTCCTATGTATTAATAACAGAAACAGGGTTGTGGGAAATAGGGTTTTGATTTCATGAATCTAGAACAACCATAAAAGGCATTTATTTTTTTATGTTTATTGTCCAACAATTGTTTATTAAAGGCCCTGATTGTTTAATTCTAACATGTGTTTATTTATCTAATACAAATCTCCAAGCTTATTTTTATTTCATTTTATAGTGCTATTTATTGCTCCAGGGTTAATTGCATTTTGGCATGTTTTTCTAGATTCAGAACATAAAACAACATTTCTAAAGCAAACATTAGCACTTTGGTCTAGCACAGAAAATATGTCAATAGTTTTATGCATACTGCATATTGTAGAACAGTGATATAAAACATATGCTTTTAAAGGGGTTAGCCTTGACAGAGTTGACGACAAATACAATCACACTTTATTTGTACAGTCCGGATTTTGCATCTGTAGATTCTCTCCAGATGGTCCTACTATCAACAAACTATCTGCTTGCTAAGATTAGGTTTAGAAAGAGGGTTAGGGTTATAGTTGATGCTAGGGTTAGTAGATTGTTCCATGAAATGTTACTGTGTAGATAGTCTGGAGAGAATCTACAGACGGACTATACAAATAAAGGGTTACCAGAAATACTCAAAACAGACAGTTCAATATAAACATTTGTAAAACATAGAAAGTTATTAATAAAAAATAAAAACAACCATTCGATCAGATTTTTCAGTACTCTGATGGAGTTCATGTTTTACTCAGTTGAGAAAAATTGAATATTTGTTCTTTATTCAAGTGGTATACAAATTACTAATTTAGTTTTTCCTCTGTTGCTTTAAATCAGTCCTGTTTAATTTAGGATTTTACAGAGTTTGTGGAATTTGAATCCATTTTTTGTTGTTGTTGAGAGTTTGGAATTGGGATCCTTTCCTCCGAACAAGGGTATTTCCAGGCATAGAGCCGAATATTTGGAAAATTCCAAAAGCAAATCTTTCTAATTATGAAAGTCCCGTAAAACTATATATATTTTTTCTATAAAAATACAGTTTTCCTGCCAGGAAAGGATTGTCCCGCCTTTCAAGAATCCTGACCCCGTTCTACATGCTTTACTTCACTGCGTTATCACTACGCTATATATCTTTCTAAGTTGTATATGCATTTAACATGTCTCATCTAGATTTAATAAAATCTGTGGTCAGGAAAAAGCAGAGTGAGTGAGGTGCGATTGCATTACATGTTTTATATTACTGTGTAATGGGGACCTTCTGAAGACCACTTAATATTTTGAAGTCATAAAGCACAATTATTCCTCTGAGACTTTAGCATGCTGACACTATTGGCTAATTGATCGTTACTATAGCAATATGTTATCATGATAGTATAACAAGCTAGACAGTTAAAAATCCTCTTTCACACACACGCACACACACACGCACACACACACATGCAGTACACTATTAAAGCAACAGATTGCATTGGGGGGGCTGTCATGTCCTTTGCAGTGATTATATAAACAGTAACTATATACAATTTACACATACATATATCAAGCTACTACTCGTCCATCGCTTGGCAACCGTTCACCATGTTGACTGTGTTCTATGTGGTTTAATGACATTTCCTGGATTCTTTGTTCCAGCAAACAGTAGAATGATCACCAGTGAAACTGATATCTACAGATATAAGCTTCCCAAGTCTCTGTGTCCATCCAAAATGGCACCCTATTTCCATTGATTCCGCACTACTTTTGACCAAGTTCCGTTAGGGAATCTGGGCAAATGTAGTGCACTATAAAAGGAGTAGAGTGCCATTTGGGAAACAGCCTCTGTCTGTCTGGCACTGTACTGAAATATGAAAATAAGCTTAATTAATAGAATCAAAAGTTATTTTGTCACAAACGCCGAATACAACTGGTGTGGACCTTTTATTTGTATTATTATTATTACTGAACCTTTATTTAACCAGGAAGTGCTCATTGAGATTTAAAATCTCTTTTTCAAGAACGTCCTGGCCAAGATAGGCAGCACCAAGTCATTACAAAAATGACGGACAAGACAACATGAAAAACTACAAATAATCTAGTAAAAACCATAGAATTCACAAGAGTATAACAAAATCATAAAACAGCAAATTAAAAACATTGACAGGTCAGGGAATCAGTCTCAAGATCATTCATCAGTGATTTAAAAACACCAATCGGGACGAGTTCTTCCAGTTTAAAAGTATTTTGTAAGGCGTTCCAAGACGATGGCGCAGAGTACATAAAAACCTTTCCATGAAATGCTTGCTTATGAGCCCTTCCCAACGATGTAGAGTTTAAAATGATAATAACAATTAAATAGTAACAAATTAAAATACATAAGAATGGAGATACTATATACAGGGAGTTCCAGATCAATGGTCAGAGGTAAAGAGCCTTCATAAAGTATTCATACCCCTTTTGAATTTTTACACATTTCGATGTGTTACAGCCTGAATTTAAAATGGATTAGACTGCACTTTTTTTTGTCACTGGCCTGCACACAATACCACATAATGTCAAAGTGGAATTATGCTATCAATATTTTTACAAATTAAAAAAAAAAAAAAATATGAAAAGCTGAAATGTTTTGAGTCAATAAGTATTCAACCCATTTGTTACAACAAGCCTAAATTAGTTCAGGAGTAAAAATGTGCTTAACAAGTTACATAATAACTCACTCTGTGTGCAATAATAGTTTTTAACACGATTTGTTGAATGACTACATCATCTCTGTACCCCACACATATAATTACCTGTACGGTCCCTTCAGCAATGAATTTCAAACACAGATTCAACCACAAAGACCAGGGAGGTTTACCAATGCCTCGCAAAGTAAAAATGTAAAAACATTGAATATCCCTTTAAGCATGGTGGTTATTCATTCCACTTTGGATGGTGTATCAATGCAAACAGTCACTATAAAGATACAGGCGTCCATCCTAACTCAGTTGCCGGAAAGGAAAGAAACCGCTCAGGGATTTCACCATGATGCAAATGGTGACTTTAAAACAGTTACATTAAAACAGTTGCAGAGTTTAATGGCTGTGATAGGAGAACACTGAGGATGGATCAGCAACATTGTAGTGACTCCACAATACTAACCTAATTGACAGAGTGTCACGGCTGTGATAAGGAGCGGACCAAAGCGCAGCGTTCTCGTAGTTCCACATCTTTATTTAATAGTGAAACGTGATGCAATACATAAATACTTAAACTAACCAGAAAACAACAAACCGTGACACAGCGAGGGGAAAAAAACACACTACTCAAAATATAATCACCCACAAACAACATGCAGAAACACCCCGACTAAATATGACCTCCAATTAGAGGCAACGAGGACCAGCTGCCTCCAATTGAAGGTCAACCCAATAAACCCCAACCTAGAAATAGACAAACTAGAACTACAACATAGAAAGAGAAAACATAGAACAAACAGAAAAACACCCCCTGTCACGCCCTGACCACTCTACCATAGAAAATAACAACTTATATTGGTCAGGACGTGACACAGAGTGAAAAGAAGGAAGCCTGTACAGAATAAAAATATTACAAAACATGCATCCTGTTTGCAACAAGGCACTAAAGTAATACTGCAAAAAATGTGTCAAAGCAATTAACTTTTTGTCCTGAATACAAAGTGTTATGTTTGGGGCCAATCCAATACAACACATTACTGAGTACCACTCTCCATATTTTCAAGCATAGTGGTGGCTGCATCATGTTATGTGTATGCTTGTAATCATTAAGGACTGGGGAGTTTTTAATGATACACAATAATCGGAATGGAGCTAAGCACAGGCCAAATACTAGAGGGAAACCTGATTCAGTCTGCTTTCCACCAGACACTGGGAGATGAATTCACCATTCAGCAGGACAATAACCTAAAACACAAGACCAAATCTACACTGGAGTAGCTTACCAAGAAGACAGTGAATGTTCTTGAGTGGCAAAAGGTGCTTATACACAGAATTGACCCAGGGGTGTGAATACTTATGTAAACGAGATATTTATTTTTCTAAAAACATGTTTTCACTTTGTCAGTATGTGGTAAATTCTATTGATTCCATGTTGAATTCAGGCTGTAACACAACAAAATGTGGATTAACTAATGGGGTATGAATACTTTCTGCAGGCACTGTACACTCTTAGTAAAAAGATTTCCAAAAGGGTTCTTCCATGTAGATCCCTTTTTGGTTCCAGGTAGAATTATTTTGGGTTACAGGTAGAACCATCTGTGGAAAGGGTTCTATATAGTACCAAAAGGGTTCTACCTGGAGCCTAAATGGTTATACTTGGAACCAAAAAGGTTCTACCTGGAACCAAAATAGTTCTACTGGAACCAAAAGGGTTCTACCTGGAACCAAAAGGGTTCTACCTGTCTACCTGTAACCAAAAGGGTTCTACCTGGAACCAAAATGGTTCCACTGGAACCAAAAGTGTTCCACCTGGAACCAAAAGGGTTCTACCTGGAACCAAAAGGGTTCTATCTGGAACCAAAAGGGTTCTACCTGGAACCAAAACGGGTTCTTCAAAAGGTTATCCTATGGGGACAGCCGAAGAACACTTTTAGGTTCTAGGTAGCAGCTTTTTTTTTCTATGGTAAGAGTACTTCCTGAATTGACTGGAATTGAAAGGACATTTACAACAACCACCATTCCTTAGTGTAACCTGTACTGTTATTTCAACTCAGAGCAAGGCAGGAGTAAAAACAGCCACTATAGCTATGTATTATTTCAACAGCTTTGATTGTATTCAATGTAAATAACCAGTTGCCGTGTGGTCATAGCTGGATGGATAGCTCAGCCACTGAGACAGGCCAAGGCCAATATCGATCCCCATTTAGAAAAGTCTCATTGTCTCTCAACGAGAGATGGATGGAGCTGCCAGGGGGAAAAACGTTGTCAGAGACCCAAATGGCAAACTACTCCTTACATAGTGCTCTAGTTTGGACCAGGGCCCGTAGGGAAGTAGACCATTGATGTATGCATTATGGCTTCGCTAGAGAACATGTGGACTCCCCCCAGGCTGTCCATAAAACCTTACTGTATATATCTAGAATAAAGAACATGTAGACTCCCCCCAGGCTGTCCATACAGTCTTACTGTATTTATCTAGAATATAGAACATGTAGTCTCCCCCAGGCTGTCCATACAGTCTTACTGTATATATCTAGAATATAGAACATGTAGACTCCCCCAGGCTGTCCATACAGCCTTACTGTATATATCTAGATCATGTGCATTTGGAAAGTATTCAGACCCTTTGACTTTTCCAACATTTTGTTACATTGTAGCCTTATTCCAAAATGTATTGAATAGTTTTTTTCCCCCTCATCAATCTACAGACAATACCCCATAATGACATCACAATACCCCATAATGACATCACAATACCCCATAATGACATCACAATACCCCATAATGACATCACAATACCCCATAATGACATCACAATACCCCATAATGACATAGCAAAAAAGCATTTTGTCTTGGCTGTGTGCTTAGGGTCGATTTCCTGTTGGAAGGTGAATATTTGCCACAGTCTGAGGTCCTGAGCACTCTGGAGCAGGTTTTCATCAAGGATCTCTCTGTACTTTGCTCCTTTCAACTTTTCCCCGACCCTTTTTAGTTTCCCAGTCCCTGCTGCTGAAAAACATCCCCACAGCATGCTGCTGCCACCACCATGCATCACCGTAGGGATGGTGCCAGGTTTCCTCCAGACGTGACGCTTGGCATTCAGGCCAAAGAGTTCAATCTTGGTTTCATCAGACCAGAGAATCTTGTTTCTCATGGTCTGAGAGTCCTTTAAGTGCCTTTTGGCAAACTCCAAGTGGGCTGTCATTTGCTTTTCACCGAGGAGTTGCTTCCGTCTGGCCACTCTTCCATAAATACCTGATTGGTGGAGTGCTGCAGAGATGGTTGTCCTTCTGGAAGGTTCTCCCATCTCCACAGAGGAACTCTATAGCTCTGTCAGAGTGACCATCGGGTTCTTGGTCACCTCCCTGACCAAAGCCCTTCTCCCCCGATTGCTTAGTTTGGCCAGGCGGCCAGCTCTAGGAAGAGTCTTGGTGGTTCCAAATTTCTTCCATTAAAGAATGATGGAGGCCACTGTGTTCTTGGGGACTTTTAATGCTGCAGACATTTTTTGGTACCTTTCCCCAGATCTGTACCTCGACACAATCCTGTCTCAGAGCTCTACGGACAATTACTTCAACCTCATGGCTTGGTCTTTGCTCTGACATGCACTTTCAACTGTGGGACCTTGTATAGACAGATGTGTGCCTTTCCAAATCATGTCCAATCAATTACATTTACCAAGGAGGACTCAAATCAAGTTGTAGAAACATCTCAAGGATGATCAATGGAAACAGGATGCACCTGAGCTCAATTTCGAGTCTCATAGCAAAGGGAATAATTATGTAAATAAGGTATTTCTGGTTTTAATTTGTAATAAATTTGCCCAAATTGCTTTGTTATTATGGGGTATTTTGTGTATCTTGATGAGGGGGAAAATCTATTTAATACATTTTAGAATAAGGCTGTAACGTAACAAAATGTGGAAAAGTCAAGTGGTCTGAATACTTTCTGAATGCACAGTATATACATATTGGGGTTATAAACACAGAAAGGTTCATGTGGGTGTGAAATGTAACGTGGGTTTGTCATGTAATGTGGGTGTGTCATGTAACGTGGGTGTGTCATGTAATGTGGGATTGTCATGTAATGTGGGTGTGTCATGTAATGTGGGTGTGTCATGTAACCTGGGTTTGTCATGTAATGTGGGTTTGTCATGTAACGTGGGTGTGTCATGTATTGTGGGATTGTCATGTAATGTGGGTGTGTCATGTAATGTGGGTGTGTCATGTAACCTGGGTTTGTCATGTAATGTGGGTTTGTCATGTAATGTGGGTTTGTCATGTAACGTGGGTGTGTCATGTATTGTGGGATTGTCATGTAATGTGGGTGTGTCATGTAATGTGGGTGTGTCATGTAACCTGGGTTTGTCATGTAATGTGGGTTTGTCATGTAACGTGGGTGTGTCATGTATTGTGGGATTGTCATGTAATGTGGGTTTGTCATGTAATGTGGGTGTGTCATGTAATGTGGGTGTGTCATGTAATGTGGGATTATCATGTAATGTGGGTGTGTCATGTAATGTGGGATTATAATGTAATGTGGGTGTGTCATGTAATGTGGGATTGTCATCTAATGTTGAATACTTGTTTAAGGTGCTTTTTTATTTTACTGTGATAAAACACACAATAGTCTTGGATTAAAAACAGTAGCCTTCATGAGTAGCTGTCTAGAGATGGAGTTTTCCAGACCAAGGTCATCTCCTGTAGGCACCGAACAGAAAATGAAAAAGGAGTGTTTTTATAACACATCAGGAGGAAACACTTTGAGACAAAAGCGGAACCACCAGGGTCGTATGCATTAGTGCACACCGTAGCAAACTGTCACACAGCGTTATGTAATGGAAAGTGTTTTTCAATGAAAACAAGAGTTTCTTCTGGACAAATTCAGCAAGGTTCTCTTCCGATTCGGCACATTTAGTTCCGTTTGTTTCCTTGTGAATAAATCACTGTCCAATGATAAAATTACATTTCCATTTGGTTTCCCTGTGAATACATCCCTGTTCAATGATAAACTAACCTTTCCGTTTGTCTCTTTCTGTTTTCTACTGATAATATGAACTATACCAGACGTCAAGGAGAATGTCCTGCAAGAGTTAAAAAAGACGGAGATACTAAATTAACTAGATAATGCTCATTTCCTTTTTCCTTTTCAAAGTGTTTTATGTTTGTGTGCATATACATATGTAACAGCCAGCCTCCCTCCCCAGTCTTCACCAATGTCAGACAGTTACTTGGTCATTGGACTACACTCAAGACCTCTCTCCACCTCACATCACCTCACCTCCCACCTTCCCCCTCTCTCACCCCTCTCTCCTCCTCACCTCCCCTCGCCTCCCCCTCTCTCCTCCTCACCTCCTCCCTCTCTCCCCCCTCTCCACCCCTTCCCTCAACTCCCCCTCTCTCCTCCTCACCTCCCCTCGCCTCCCCCTCACCTCCCCCCTCTCTCTCCTCTCTCCTCTCCCCCACCCCCCTCTCCCCCTCACCTCCTCACTTCCCCTCGCCTCCCCCCTCCCCCTCTCTCTCCTCCTCACCTCCCCTCGCCTCCCCCCTCCCCCTCTCTCCTCCTCACCTCCTTCCTCTCTCCCCCCTCTCCACCACTTCCCTCAACTCCCCCTCTCTCCTCCTCACCTCCCCTCGCCTCCCCCTCTCCCCCTCACCTCCCCCTCTCTCCTCTCTCCTCTCCCCCACCCCCCTCTCCCCCTCACCTCCTCACCTCCCCTCGCCTCCCCCCTCCCCCTCTCTCCTCCTCCCTCTCTCCCCCCTTTCCACCACTTCCCTCACCTCCCCCTCTCTCCTCCTCACCTCCCCTCGCCTCCCCCCCTCTCCTCTCCCCCACCCCCCTCTCCCCCTCACCTCCCCCCTCTCCCCCTCACCTCTTCTCACCCTCCTCACTCCAGCATAATTCCAGGGACACATGGGACACACAGTCAGACACAGCAAGCTGCCCCCCAGCTGAGGAAAACATAATTGCTTTCCTCAACAGAGGAACTCCATGGACCAAGATAACCTCAGTCTTAAAAGGGAAAGGCACAACAGTCCCTTCCATTAACCTTCTATAGTGGGACTAACAGTCCCTTCCACTAACCTTCTATAGTGAGACTAACTGTCCCTTCCATTAACCTTCTATAGTGAGACTAACAGTCCCTTCCATTAACCTTCTATAGTGAGACTAACAGTCCCTTCCATTAACCTTCTATAGTGAGACTAACAGTCCCTTCCATTAACCTTCTATAGTGAGACTAACAGTCCCTTCCATTAACCTTCTATAGTGAGACTAACAGTCCCTTCCATTAACCTTCTATAGTGAGACTAAACAGGAGAATAATGCACAATATGGAACTGGCAACAAAAGCTGTTTCTTACAAAAAAAAAATAGCATGTTTTGTTTGTGAGGGAAATGTGTATTTTGAATAGGTATTCATTTGTGGTCTTTTAAGGTGTACTGTGGAGTCTGTTGCTAGGTAATCTTATTGGAGGAGTGTGAGTGTATGTGTGTTATTCTGCGTGCACACGCGTGTGTTAATGACGTCACTCTATCCTTCTTCCATTCAGTGATTGGACTGTGAGACCTCATGCAGCTCACCAAGGAAGTGGCGCCTCAGAACGGCTCCTATAAGTGTGTAATCGACGATGACGAAAGAAGATCTCACCTACTCTCTGTAAAATCAGACATCACTCTGGAGTCCATAAACCTGTTTGAGGTAAGTCCATGTTCCAATGCTTGATTGTGCTCGTAAATGTCCATTTTAAAATATGAAATGCAAGCTTGACAAGTGTTAAAAAAAAAAAAAAAAACTTTCCAAAAAGGTTTTGTAAAATTTCCTGTTCGAAGATTCCTGGAAAATGCATGAAATCCAGTAATCAACCAACTGGGATTTCAGGAAACCTGGGAATTTTGGGAAAGTCACCAGAATTGTGCAACCAAATGCTTGATATGGAAACAGTAGTTACAAGCACTGTGTACATATCATCACAATAATACATTTTTTTTTGGAATAACTATGTCAGAACGCTGTTCATTGACTACAGCTCAGCATTCAACAACATTATCCCTTGAAAGCTTGTCACCAAGCTTGGGAATCTGGGTCTGAACTCCTCCCTCGCTGCAACTGGATCCTGGACTTCCTGACGGGCCGACCCCAGGTGGTGAGGGTAGGCAACATCCCCTCCACCGCTCTGACCCTTAACACAGGCGCCCCACAGGGGTGCGTACTTAGTCCCCTCCTGTACTCCCTGTTCACCCACGACTGTGTGGCCAAGCACAACTCCAACACCATTATCAAGTTCGCTGACGACACGACGGTGGTCGGCCTGATCACAGAACAGACTATGGGAGGCATACAGTACTACATAGAGCAATGACTACATGGAACTCTATTCCACATCAAGTAACTGATGCAAGCAGTAAAATTTGATTTCAAAAACAGATTTTAAAAAAACCTTATTGAACAGCGGGACTGTGAAACAACACAAACATTGGCCCTATACGTACACATGGATTTAGTAGTGTAGATATGTGGTAGTGGTGGAGTAGGGGCCCGAGGGCACACAGTGTGTTGTGAAATCTGTGAATCTATTGTAATGTTTTAAAATGGTATAAACTGCCTTAATTTTGCTGGACCACAGGAAGAGTAGCCGCAGCTTTGGCAGGAGCTAATGGGCATCCATAATAAATACAAATAACCTGAAAAGGTTATACAGCTATACCGTTGAGAGAATATTGATTGGTTGTTTCACTGCTTGGTTTGGCAATGGCACCGCCCTCGATCGCATGGCGTTTAGAAAAGGTTGTGCGGACAGCCCAGTACATCACTGGTTCCGAGCTCCCAGCCATCCAGAACCTCTATATCAGGCAGTGTGATAAGAAGGTCCGGAAAATTGCCAAAAACCCCAACCGCCCGAGCCATATACTATTTTCTCTGCTGCTGCACGGTAAGAGGTATCGGTGCGTCAAGCTCTTGAACAGCTTCTACCCCCAAGCAATACGACTGATAAATAACTAACAAAATAGCTACACGGACCATGTTTACCTTGTATCTTTTTTTCTCTCAGTATTTTGCACTGTCTCTGTAAACACTCACACACACTGTCACTCCAACACACACACACTGTCACTCCAACACACACACTCACTGTCCCTCCAACACACTGTCACTCCAACCCACTGTCACTCCAACACACTGTCACTCCAACACACGCACACACACACACACACACACACACACACACACACACACACACACACACACACACACACACACACACACACACACACACACACACACACACACACACACACACACACACACACACACACACACACACACACACACAGCTTCTACTGTGTTTATCTTATATCCTGTTGCTTAGTTACCTTCCCCCTATACATATCTACCTCCATCCCTCCAGTATCCCTGTCCCCTTCCCCCTATACATATCTACCTCCATCACTCCAGTATCCCTGTCCCCTTACCCCTATACATATCTACCTCCATCACTCCTGTATCCCTGTCCCCTATACATATACATATCTATCCCTGTACATTGTTAATATGGTACTGGTACTGACCCTGTATATAGTCACCTTCCCCCTATACATACCTACCTCCATCACACTATACATGGAGGAGGATTAATATCCTGACCTAGTGAGATATACATGGCGGAGGCTTAATACCCTGACCTAGCGAGATATACATGGAGGAGGTTTAATATCCTGATCTAGTGAGATATACATGGAGGAGGTTTAAT
Organism: Salmo trutta; assembly: GCF_901001165.1. Classification (NCBI taxonomy): domain Eukaryota; kingdom Metazoa; phylum Chordata; class Actinopteri; order Salmoniformes; family Salmonidae; genus Salmo; species Salmo trutta. The sequence continues at coordinate 3,459,914 of NC_042958.1, forward strand.
ACCCTGACCTAGTGAGATATACATGGAGGAGGTTTAATATCCTGACCTAGTGAGATATACATGGAGGAGGTTTAATATCCTGACCTAGTGAGATATACATGGAGGTTTAATATCCTGACCTAGTGAGATATACATGGAGGAGGGTTAATATCCTGACCTAGTGAGATATACATGGAGGAGGTTTAATATCCTGACCTAGTGAGATATACATGGAGGAGGTTTAATATCCTGACCTAGTGAGATATACATGGAGGAGGTTTAATACCCTGACCTAGTGAGATATACATGGAGGAGGTTTAATATCCTGACCTAGTGAGATATACATGGAGGAGGTTTAATCATGCTTGTCGTCTTGACTACTTTCTTATGTCATTCTCTCTGGCACCAAAAGTTTAAAAAGTGTTGATAAGGGACAGAATGGGGTCGGACCATTACATAATTGGCATATATATTACTCTTACAAAATTTCCACGTGGGCGAGGATATTGGAAATGTAATCAAAGCCTACTAGATGATAAATTGTTTAGAACTAGGACAGAATAATTTATAACTGACTTTTTCAGACATAACATAGGTACAGCAGATCCCCTTATTGTATGGGACACTTTTAAATGTGCCTTTAGAGGCCATGCAATTCATTACTCATCTATAAAACAAAAGCAATTTAGATCAAAAGATTCCATATTAACAAAGGAAATTGAAGGACTAACAGTACAGTTAGACAGCAATAAAAACGACACCATAGAGGCACAGAATAAGTCAGAGGAAAAACAAAAAGAAATGGAGGAACTTATTCAAGAAAGATCCAGTGTAATATATTATAAAAATAAAGAAAACTGGATGGAACATGGAGAAAAATGCACCAAATTATTTTTCAATGTTCAGCATAGAAATGCTACCAAAAAAAATGTATTGAAACTTATTACAAATGATGGAGTCATGCATGATTCACCGAATGATTCTTTGAAAGAGGAAGTAAAGAATATGTTTTCGTTTCAGTCTCCTCCATCTCCGCTAACCGAAGTTAATTGTATGGATTTTTTTCCTTTTAATAAACGTAAAATGAACATCTGTACAGAAAGACTCATGTCAAGGCCAAATTACAGAGGATGAACTTCTTGATGGAATTAAAGCCTTTAAGGCTGGGAAAACTCCAGGGCGAGTTGAGGTATACAAAACTTTTTTTGATATACTCAAAGGACCATTATTAGCATGTTTTAACCACTCCTATATAAATGGTAGATTATCAGACACTCAACAAGAAGGTCTGATTTCATTATTACTGAAACAGGATCCAAATTGGTATATATAAAGATCCAGTCCATTTAAAAAAAAAAATTGGAGGCCTCCTACACTTCGGTGTTGTGAGGCAAAATTCTAGCTAAATGCTTAGCGCATAGAATTATAAAGGTATTATTGGATAATATTTATCCTAATCATGATACATTGGAGATAATATAAGACAAGTACTGGAAATGATTGTCACGTCCTGACCCTAGTAAGATGTCATTTTCTATAGTAGAGTAGGTCAGGGCGTGACAGGGGGTGTTTTGGGTTTTCTATGTTTTCTATTTCTATGTTTAAGTTCTAGTTTGTCTATTTCTATGTTGGGTTGATCTCCAATTGGAGGCAGCTGATCCTCGTTACCTCTGATTGGAGATCATATTTAAGTAGGGGTTTTTCTTCCTGTTTTTGTGGGTGATTATTTTGTGAGTAGTGTGTTTTTCCTCTCTGTGTCACGGTTTGTTGTTTTGTTATTTCAAGTGTTTGGTGTATTGCATTTAGTTTCACAGTTAATAAATATGTGGAACTACAAACACGCTGCGCCTTGGTCCGATCCTTTAGACAACCGTGACAACGACAGAACACTATGAAATATCTGGGAAACCAGGCCTGGTATTCATAACTGATTTTGAAAAGGCTTTTGATAAAGTACGACTGGAGTTTATACAGTTGAAGTCTGAAGTTTACATACACCTTAGCAAAATACATTTAAACTCAGTTTTTGACCATTTTTTTGACAATTTCTGACATTTAATCCTCGTATGCCCTGTCTTAGGTCAGTTAGGATCACCACTTTATTTAAATAATGTGAAATGTCAGGATAATAGTAGAGAGAACGATTTATTTCAGTTTTTATTGCTTTCATCACATTCCCAGTGGGTCAGAAGTTTACATACACTCAATTAGTATTTGGTAGCATTGCCTTTAAATTGTTGAACTTGGGTCAAACGTTTCGGGTAGCCTTCCACAAGCTTCCCACAGTAAGTTGGGTGAATTTTGGCCCAATCCTCCTGACAGAGCTGGTGTAACTGAGTCAGGTTTGTAGGCCTCCTTGCTCGCACATGCTTTTTCAGTTCTGCACACAAATTTTCCATAGGATTGAGGTTAGGGCTTTGTGATGGCCACTCTAACACCTTGACTTTGTTGTCCTTAAGCCATTTTGCCACAACTTTGGAAGTATGCTTGGGGTCATTGTCCATTTGGAAGACCCATTTGCGACCAAGCTTTAACTTCCTGACTGATGTCTTGAGATGTTGTTTCAATACATCCACCTAATTTTCCTACCTCATGATGCCATCTACTTTGTGAAGTGCACCAGTCCCTACTGCAGCAAATCACCCCCACAACATGATGCTGCCAACCCCGTGCTTCACGGTTGGGATGGTGTTCTTCGGCTTGCAAGACTCCCCCTTTTTCCTCCAAACATAACGATGGTCATTATGGCCAAACAGTTCTATTTTTGTTTCATCAGACCAGAGGACATTTCTCCAAAAAGTACGATCTTTGTCCCCATGTGCAGTTGCAAACCGTAGTCTGGCTTTTTTATGGTGGTTTTGGAGCAGTGGCTTCTTCCTTGCTGAGTGGCCTTTCAGGTTATGTCAATATAGGACTCGTTTTACTGTGGATATAGATACTTTTGTACCTTTTTCCTCCATCACCTTCACAGGGTCCTTTTCTTTTGTTCTGGGATTGATTTGCACTTTTACCAAAGTACGTTCATCTCTAGGAGACAAAACGTTTCTCTTTCCTGAGCGGTATGACGGCTGCGTGGTCCCATGGTGTTTATTCTTGCGTACTATTGTTTGTACAGATGAACGTGGTACCTTCAGGCATTTGTGGAGACTTGTGGAGGCCTACAATATTTTTTCTGAGGTCTTGGCTGATTTCTTTAGATTTTCCCATGATGTCAAGCAAAGAGGCACTGAGTTTGAAGGTAGGCCTTGAAATACATCCACAAGTACAGCTCCAATAGACTCAAATGATGTCAATTAGCCTATCAGAAGCTTCTAAATCCATGACATAATTTTCTGGAATTTTCCAAGCTGTTTAAAGGCACAGTCAACTTAGTGTATGTACATTTCTGACCCACTGGAATTGTGATACAGTGAATTATAAGTGAAATAATCTGTCTGTAAACAATTGTTGGAAAAATGACTTGTGTCATGCACAAAGTAGACATCCTAACCGACTTGCCAAAATTATAATTTGTTAACTGGAAATTTGTGGAGTCGTTGAAAAATGAGTTTTAATGATTCCAACCTAAGTGTATGTAAACTTCTGACTTCAACTGTATGTAAATGCCTGGAATATTTTAATTTTGGAGAATCTCTTATAAAATGGGTTAAAGTTATGTATAGTAACCCTAGATGTAAAATAGTAAATAATGGCTACATCTCAGAAAGTTTTAAACTGTGAAACTGGCTCTAACCAGAATAGAAAGAGGAGTGGGAGGCCCCAGTGTACAACTGAGCAAGAGGACAAGTACATTTGTGTCTTTTTTGAGAAACAGACGCCTCACAAGGCTCAACTGGCATCTTCATTAAAAAAGAACCTGCAATCAATTTGATGTTATTTTAACGGGCAAAAATGTGCTTTTCTTTCAAAAACAAAGACATTTACACACACATTTTTTGCCCATTAAAATAACATCAAATTGATTGCAGGTTCCTATATATATATTTATATGTGTGTGACATTAAAACTTGAATCAAACAGTCCACGAACACCTTCCTAATATTGAATTACACCCCATTTGCACTCAGAACAGATGTTGTGTTTCACGAGACGGGGAGGAGGAGACGGGAAGGGGAGGGGGGAGGGGTGGGAAGGAGAGGAGAAGAGAGAGAGAGAGATGGAAATCAAGTAGGAAAATTAGGTGCACATGCAGAAACACACATACAATATATACAACATGTGTTAATGTACCTGAATTGATTGAATTGAAATGGAATTAACACCATCCGTCCCTTACCTCTGTCCCCATCCGTCCCTCACCTTTGTCCCCATCCGTCCTTTACCTCTGTCCCCATCCGTCCTTTACCTCTGTCCCCATCCGTCCCTCACCTCTGTCCCCATCCGTCCCTTACCTCTGTCCCCATCCGTCCTTTACCTCTGTCCCCATCCGTCCCTCACCTCTGTCCCCATCCGTCCTTTACCTCTGTCCCCATCCGTCCTTTACCTCTGTCCCCATCCGTCCCTTACCTCTGTCCCCATCCGTCCTTTACCTCTGTCCCCATCCGTCCTTTACCTCTGTCCCCATCCGTCCTTTACCTCTGTCCCCATCCGTCCCTTACCTCTGTCCCCATCCGTCCCTTACCTCTGTCCCCATCCGTCCTTTACCTCTGTCCCCATCCGTCCTTTACCTCTGTCCCCATCCGTCCCTTACCTCTGTCCCCATCCGTCCTTTACCTCTGTCCCCATCCGTCCTTTACCTCTGTCCCCATCCGTCCTTTACCTCTGTCCCCATCTGTCCCTTAACTCTGTCCCCATCTGTCCCTTAACTCTGTCCCCATCCGTCCTTTACCTCTGTCCCCATCCGTCCTTTACCTCTGTCCCCATCCGTCCCTTACCTCTGATCCCATTCTTTCTCACCTCTGTCCAGTGGGCTCGGGGAGGTGATGTGTCCCAGCTAGAGGGCTTGGTGAGGAGGAACCCAGGGGTACTGAGGGAACAGGATGCCTCTGGTGCCTCTCTGGTCCACCACGCTGCTGGTGCAGGAAACATCCCTGTTATTAGGTTCATCTGCAGCAACATACACAGAGATGGTGAGGCTCCACACACACACACTCACACTCACACAGACACACACACACACACACACAGACACACACACACACACACACACTCACAGACACACACACACGCACACGTACACAGATAGACACACACACATATGTACACGCACACACACACACCCACACAGACACACCCACACAGACACACCCACACAGACACAGACACACACACACACACACACACACACACACACACACACGTACATGCATACACACACAGCATCACAGCCAGCGATGGTGAGGCTCCCATCCTAAAAATACAAAATGGCTGCCAGTATGATGTCGATTTACTTTAGTGAAATTTTTCCTCTTCATTTCATTTCTCAAGTTTCCTCATCTTAATTATACCTGTGTGTCTGTGTGTGTGTGTGTTTCTGTGTGTGTCTGTTTATCCGTGTGTGTGCGTGTGTGTGTCTGTTTATCCGTGTGCGTGCGTGCGTGCGTGCGTACGTGCGTGTGTGTGTGTGTCCTACCTCTGTCCTCTCTCCCCAGGGTGGAAGGTGTATGATGACGAGGGGTCTATGCCGCTGCACTGGGCTGTGGAGAGGAACCAGCCAGACAGCTGCAGGACTCTGTTAGAGCTGGGGGCTGAACCCAATGTCCTCAACAAGGCCCTGATGTCACCTCTACACCTGGCTGTTAGCCACACACACAACCATCTGGTCCAGGTGAGACACCGTGATCCTTAGCTCCCCCCTGTAACACCCCATCCCCCACCTTTCTACTAAACAGCCTTGGGTCTCTCCTACACCTAGAGGTGAGTTACCCTTTTATGCCCCACAAAACTACCTGCCCTTAACTGCCCTTAACTGCCCCACCAAACACCCTAACCCTTACCTGCCCGACTAAACTACCTTCCCTTACCAGCCCCACCAAACTACCTTCCCTTACCTGCCCCACCAAACACCCTAACCCTTACATTTACAGTTACATTTAAGTCATTTAGCAGACGCTCTTATCCAGAGCGACTTACAAATCGGTGCATTCACCTTATGATATCCAGTGGAACAACCACTTTACAATAGTGGTTGTTCCACTGGAGTAGAAGGATTACTTTATCCTATCCCAGGTATTCCTTAAAGAGGTGGGGTTTCAGGTGTCTCCGGAAGGTGGTGATTGACTCCGCTGTCCTGGCGTCGTGAGGGAGTTTGTTCCACCATTGGGGTGCCAGAGCAGCGAACAGTTTTGACTGGGCTGAGCGGGAACTGTGCTTCCTCAGAGGTAGGGAGGCGAGCAGGCCAGAGGTGGATGAACGCAGTGCCCTTGTTTGGGTGTAGGGCCTGATCAGAGCCTGAAGGTACGGAGGTGCCGTTCCCCTCACAGCTCCGTAGGCAAGCACCATGGACTTGTAGCGGATGCGAGCTTCAACTGGAAGCCAGAGGAGAGAGCGGAGGAGCGGGGTGACGTGAGAGAACTTGGGAAGGTTGAACACCAGACGGGCTGCGGCGTTCTGGATGAGTTGTAGGGGTTTAATGGCACAGGCAGGGAGCCCAGCCAACAGCGAGTTGCAGTAATCCAGACGGGAGATGACAAGTGCCTGGACTAGGACCTGCGTCGCTTCCTGTGTGAGGCAGGGTCGTACTCTGCGAATGTTGTAGAGCATGAACCTACAGGATCGGGTCACCGCCTTGATGTTAGTGGAGAACGACAGGGTGTTGTCCAGGGTCACGCCAAGGTTCTTAGCACTCTGGGAGGAGGACACAAGGGAGTTGTCAACCGTGATGGTGAGATCATGGAACGGGCAGTCCTTCCCCGGGAGGAAGAGCAGCTCCGTCTTGCCGAGGTTCAGCTTGAGGTGGTGAGCCGTCATCCACACTGATATGTCTGCCAGACATGCAGAGATGCGATTCACCACCTGGTTATCAGAAGGGGGAAAGGAGAAGATTAATTGTGTGTCGTCTGCGTAGCAATGATAGGAGAGACCATGTGAGGATATGACCGAGCCAAGTGACTTGGTGTATAGTGAGAATAGGAGAGGGCCTAGAACAGAGCCCTGGGGGACACCAGTGGTGAGAGCACGTGGTGCGGAGACAGATTCTCGCCACGCCACCTGGTAGGAGCGACCTGTCAGGTAGGACGCAATCCAAGCGTGGGCCGCGCCGGAGATGCCCAGCTCGGAGAGGGTGGAGAGGAGGATCTGATGGTTCACAGTATCAAAGGCAGCAGATAGGTCTAGAAGGATGAGAGCAGAGGAGAGAGAGTTAGCTTTAGCAGTGCGGAGAGCCTCCGTGACACAGAGAAGAGCAGTCTCAGTTGAATGCCCAGTCTTGAAACCTGACTGATTAGGATCAAGAAGGTCATTCTGAGAGCGATAGCAGGAGAGCTGGCCAAGTACGGCACGTTCAAGAGTTTTGGAGAGAAAAGAAAGAAGGGATACTGGTCTGTAGTTGTTGATATCGGAGGGATCGAGTGTAGGTTTTTTCAGAAGGGGTGCAACTCTCGCTCTCTTGAAGACGGATGGGACGTAGCCAGCAGTCAAGGATGAGTTGATGAGCGAGGTGAGGTAAGGGAGAAGGTCTCCGGAAATGGTCTGGAGAAGAGAGGAGGGGATAGGGTCAAGCGGGCAGGTTGTTGGGCGGCTGGCCGTCACAAGACACGAGATTTCATCTGGAGAGAGAGGGGAGAAAGAGGTCAAAGCACAGGGTAGGGCAGTGTGAGCAGGACCAGCGGTGTCATTTGGCTTAGCAAACGAGGATCGGATGTCATCAGCCTTCTTTTCAAAATGGTTGACGAAGTCATCCGCAGAGAGAGAGGAGGGGGGAGGAGGGGGAGGAGGATTCAGGAGGGAGGAGAAGGTAGCAAAGAGCTTCATAGGGTTAGAGGCAGATGCTTGGAATTTAGAGTGGTAGAAAGTGGCTTTAGCAGCAGAGACAGAAGAGGAAAATGTAGAGAGGAGGGCGTGAAAGGATGCCAGGTCCGCAGGGAGGCGAGTTTTCCTCCATTTCCGCTCGGCTGCCCGGAGCCCTGTTCTGTGAGCTCGCAGTGAGTCGTCGAGCCACGGCGCAGGATTGGAGGACCGAGCCGGCCTGGAGGATAGGGGACAGAGAAAATCAAAGGATGCAGAAAGGGAGGAGAGGAGGGTTGAGGAGGCAGAATCAGGAGATAGGTTGGAGAAGGTTTGAGCAGAGGGAAGAGATGATAGGATGGAAGAGGAGAGAGTAGCGGGAGAGAGAGAGCGAAGGTTGGGACGGCGCAATACCATCCGAGTAGGGGCAGAGTGAGAAGTGTTGGATGAGAGCGAGAGGGAAAAGGATACAAGGTAGTGGTCGGAGACTTGGAGGGGAGTTGCAATGAGATTAGTGGAAGAACAGCATCTAGTAAAGATGAGGTCAAGCGTATTGCCTGCCTTGTGAGTAGGGGGGGAAGGTGAGAGGGTGAGGTCAAAAGAGGAGAGGAGTGGAAAGAAGGAGGCAGAGAGGAATGAGTCAAAGGTAGACGTGGGGAGGTTAAAGTCACCCAGAACTGTGAGAGGTGAGCCATCCTCAGGGAAGGAACTTATCAAGGCATCAAGCTCATTGATGAACTCTCCAAGGGAACCTGGAGGGCGATAAATGATAAGGATGTTAAGCTTGAAAGGGCTGGTAACTGTGACAGCATGGAATTCAAATGAGGAGATAGACAGATGGGTCAGGGGAGAAAGAGTGAATGTCCACTTGGGAGAGATGAGGATTCCAGTGCCACCACCCCGCTGGCTCGATGCTCTAGGGGTATGCGAGAACACGTAGGCAGACGAGGAGAGAGCAGTAGGAGTAGCAGTGTTATCTGTGGTAATCCATGTTTCCGTCAGCGCCAGGAAGTCTAGGGACTGGAGGGTAGCATAGGCTGAGATGAACTCAGCCTTGTTGGCCGCAGACCGGCAGTTCCAGAGGCTGCCGGAGACCTGGAACTCCACGTGGGTCATGCGCGCTGGGACCACCAGGTTAGAGTGGCAGCGGCCACGCGGTGTGAAGCGTTTGTATGGCCTGTGCAGAGGGGAGAGAACAGGGATAGACAGACACATAGTTGACAAGCTACAGAAGAGGCTACGCTAATGCAAAGGAGATTGGAATGACAAGTGGACTACACGCCTCGAATGTTCAGAAAGTTAAGCTACGTTGCGAAAATCTTATTGACTAAAATGACGAAAATGCTAGCTAACTAACACAACACTACCCTAATCAAGTCGTTCCGTTGTAATGTAATAGTTTCTACAGTGCTGCTAGTCGGTAGAGGTTGGCTATTATACAAAAGCAACTTTGTAGCTAGCTAACATAACATAACACTAATCAAGACGTTCCTTTGTAATGTATTTAGTTTCTACAATGCTGCTCGTCGGTAATAGTTGGCTGGGTATGGAACAATGGCGTCGCGGGGGACGGAAATAGCTGGCTAGCTAACCTAGCTAACCTAGCTAACCTCGATAATTACTGAACTACACAATTATCAAGCTATGACAAAGACAGCTATGTAGCTAGCTAGCTAACACTGCACTAGTCAAATCGTTCCGTTGTAATGTAATAGTTTCTACAGTGCTGCTAGTCGGTAGAGGTTGGCTATTATACAAAAGCAACTTTGTAGCTAGCTAACATAACACTTATCAAGACGTTCCTTTGTAATGTATTTAGTTTCTACAATGCTGCTCGTCGGTAATAGTTGGCTAGGTATGGCTAGGTATGGAACAATGGCGTCGCGGGGGACGGAAATAGCTGGCTAGCTAACCTAGCTAACCTCGATAATTACTAAACTACACAATTATCAAGCTATGACAAAGACCGCTATGTAGCTAGCTAGCTAACACTGCACTAGTCAAATCGTTCCGTTGTAATGTATTAGTATCTACAGAGCTGCTAGTCGGTAACGGTTGGCTAGCTAGCGGTGTTGACTAGTTAGCAGCTAGCAGCTAGCAGTGTTGACTACGTTAGGAGGACGAAAAAAATAGCTGGCCTCGATAATTACTCTAATTACTCTAAACTACACAATTATCTTTGATAGCTAAGAAAAAATTGCTCAGATCAAACAAACCAAACCGTTGTAATGTAAAGAAGTGTAATATTACCTGTGGAGCGAAGCGAAGTGCGACTGCTCACTCCGGACCGGAAGAACACATTACCTGTCCCACCAAACTACCTGCCCTTACCTGCCCCACAAACTACCTGCCCTTACCTTCCCTTACCTGCCCCACCAAACTACCTGCCCTTACCTGCCCCACCAAACTACCTGCACTTACCTGCCCCACTAAACTACCTGCCCTTACCTTCCCTTACCTGCCCCACCAAACTACCTAGCCTTACCTGCCCCACCAAACTACCTGCCCTTACCTTCCCTTACCTGCCCCACCAAATTACCTAGCCTTACCTGCCCCACCAAACTACCTGCCCTTACCTTCCCTTACCTGCCCCATCAAACTATCTGCCCTTACCTTCCCTTACCTGCCCCACCAAACTACCTGCCCTTACCTTCCCTTACCTGCCCCACCAAACTACCTGCCCTTACCTTCCCTTACCTGCCCCACCAAACTATCTGCCCTTACCTTCCCTTACCTGCCCCACCAAACTACCTGCCCTTACCTTCCCTTACCTGCCCCACCAAACTACCTGCCCTTACCTGCCCCACCAAACTACCTGCACTTACCTGCCCCACTAAACTACCTGCCCTTACCTTCCCTTACCTGCCCCACCAAACTACCTAGCCTTACCTGCCCCACCAAACTACCTGCCCTTACCTTCCCTTACCTGCCCCACCAAACTACCTGCCCTTACCTGCCCCACCAAACTACCTGCCCTTACCTGCCCCACCAAACTACCTGCCCTTACCTTCCCTTACCTGCCCCACCAAACTACCTAGCCTTACCTGCCCCACCAAACTACCTGCCCTTACCTTCCCTTACCTGCCCCACCAAATTACCTAGCCTTACCTGCCCCACCAAACTACCTGCCCTTACCTTCCCTTACCTGCCCCACCAAACTACCTGCCCTTACCTGCCCCACCAAACTACCTGCACTTACCTGCCCCACTAAACTACCTGCCCTTACCTTCCCTTACCTGCCCCACCAAACTACCTAGCCTTACCTGCCCCACCAAACTACCTGCCCTTACCTTCCCTTACCTGCCCCACCAAACTACCTGCCCTTACCTGCCCCACCAAACTACCTGCACTTACCTGCCCCACTAAACTACCTGCCCTTACCTTCCCTTACCTGCCCCACCAAACTACCTAGCCTTACCTGCCCCACCAAACTACCTGCCCTTACCTTCCCTTACCTGCCCCACCAAATTACCTAGCCTTACCTGCCCCACCAAACTACCTGCCCTTACCTTCCCTTACCTGCCCCACCAAACTACCTGCCCTTACCTTCCCTTACCTGCCCCACCAAACTATCTGCCCTTACCTTCCCTTACCTGCCCCACCAAACTACCTGCCCTTACCTTCCCTTACCTGCCCCACCAAACTACCTGCCCTTACCTGCCCCACCAAACTACCTGCACTTACCTGCCCCACTAAACTACCTGCCCTTACCTTCCCTTACCTGCCCCACCAAACTACCTAGCCTTACCTGCCCCACCAAACTACCTGCCCTTACCTTCCCTTACCTGCCCCACCAAATTACCTAGCCTTACCTGCCCCACCAAACTACCTGCCCTTACCTTCCCTTACCTGCCCCATCAAACTATCTGCCCTTACCTTCCCTTACCTGCCCCACCAAACTACCTGCCCTTACCTTCCCTTACCTGCCCCACCAAACTATCTGCCCTTACCTTCCCTTACCTGCCCCACCAAACTACCTGCCCTTACCTTCCCTTACCTGCCCCACCAAACTACCTGCCCTTACCTTCCCCACCAAACTACCTGCCCTTACCTGCCCCACCAAACCACCTGCCCTTACCTGCCCCACCAAACTACCTGCCCTTACCTGCCCCACCAAACCACCTTCCCTTACCTGCCCCATCAAACTATCTGCCCTTACCTTCCCTTACCTGCCCCATCAAACTATCTGCCCTTACCTTCCCTTACCTGCCCCACCAAACTACCTGCCCTTACCTTCCCTTACCTGCCCCACCAAACTACCTGCCCTTACCTTCCCTTACCTGCCCCACCAAACTATCTGCCCTTACCTTCCCTTACCTGCCCCACCAAACTACCTGCCCTTACCTTCCCTTACCTGCCCCACCAAACTACCTGCCCTTACCTTCCCCACCAAACTACCTGCCCTTACCTGCCCCACCAAACCACCTGCCCTTACCTGCCCCACCAAACTACCTGCCCTTACCTGCCCCACCAAACTACCTGCCCTTACCTGCCCCACCAACTCCTCCAACACCCCCTATTGCCTCACCATGGCCTTTTCATTTCCCACCTTGTCCTAAACCAGCGGTGTCAAACTCATTTAGCTGCAGGGCACACATTCCGTATTCAACATTGACCGGAGGGCTACACTGATTTTTTAAAATATTTCCTCACCATCAAAAAAAATATACAAAACAGTCCCCTGCCAGTTTCAGTATTTTTTTTCTTCTCCCTGACTCCAGCTTTCTTATCTGTGAGTATGTTATTTTACCAGGGAAGTTTTACTGAGAACACATTCTCATTTACAGCAACTGCTTGGTGAACAGTTACAGGGGAAAAGAGGGGAGGGTGTATGAGCCAATTGGAAGATCGGCATTATCAAGAAACTGAATATAATAGATCTTGATGAACTTTGAAACAAACCAGACAAGACAATTTAATTCACACAGTAAAATGGAATTAGTCAATTCAAGCGTTTCAATCTGTCTTCCCATCTCACAATGGGGTACGCGCTCCCAAGGTTCTATGATAATGTCCCGCCCAGGAGAAAGCCATGGATAAGGTGTGTTTGACTCATGTGGTCAGCCAACATATGGTCGGCCGTCATGTGGTCGGCCGTCATGTGGTCGGCCGTCATGTGGTCGGCCAACATGTGGTCGGCCATCATGTGGTCGGCCAACATGTGGTCGGCCATCATGTGGTCGGCCATCATGTGGTCGGCCATCATGTGGTCGGCCATCATGTGGTCGGCCATCATGTGGTCGGCCATCATGTGGTCGGCCATCATATGGTCGGCCATCATATGGTCGGCCATCATATGGTCGGCCAACATATGGTCGGCCATCATATGGTCGGCCAACATATGGTCGGCCATCATATGGTCGGCCATCATATGGCCGGCCATCATATGGTCAGCCATCACGGGTTTGGCGTCAGCAACTCGCCAGGCACAACTATCACCTTCTATCATTCCCATATCAAATCACCCATGGGCCGGATTGGTGCCCCTTCGCGGGCTGGATCCTATGATTTGACACCCCTGTCCTAAACAACAGCTGAAGCTGAGTGTGTGGGCCATTTGTTGAGGGTACGAGGCATCTGGTAACCCAGAGCTAACGGCCAATGGATCCAAGACATGTGAATAGATATGAGTGGATGAATGTAATCGATTAGGTCACCCTGGATAGAGACACGTGGGGGTAAGAGAGAGCATCTGGCGAGTTCGTGGGTTACTCTAGTGGGTAAGAGGCATCTGGTAACCCAAGGTTGTGCCAGAGTAAGAGACGATAGATATGGCTTACAAAACAGAATCTGGTCACCCAAAGCCAAGCTTGGTGATGAAGGTTAATGAGGCTGAGCCTCCCCTGACTCTAGGACCTTGTCAGCATTTCTACTGTCTGTTCTGGGGGTGAGAATTGCAGCGGTCCCTGTGTCCCTGTGTCTCTGTGTCTCTGTGTCTCTGTGGTCTCTGTGTCCCTGTGGTCCCTGTGTCTCTGTGTCCCTGTGTCTCTGTGTCCCTGTGTCCCTGTGTCTCTGTGTCTCTGTGTCCCTGTGTCTCTGTGTCTCTGTGTCTCTGTGGTCTCTGTGTCCCTGTGGTCCCTGTGTCTCTGTGTCCCTGTGGTCTCTGTGTCCCTGTGTCTCTGTGTCTCTGTGTCTCTGTGTCCCTGTGTCTCTGTGTCTCTGTGTCCCTGTGTCTCTGTGGTCTCTGTGTCCCTGTGGTCCCTGTGTCCCTGTGTCTCTGTGGTCTCTGTGTCCCTGTGTCTCTGTGTCTCTGTGTCTCTGTGTCCCTGTGTCCCTGTGTCCCTGTGGCAGGGAGTAGAAAGAGACAAAGACAGATATGTATCACAGAAGGTTGTTGTTTCCCCAGCTGCTGTTGGTGAACAAATACAATTTAATTAATTAATTCATTCATTCATTACTTCATATCACATAAGGTTTCATTATTAATGTATGTGTGTGTGTTGTTTCTCCCAGCTCCTGTTGTCTCACTATAAGACAGGGTCTAACCTAGAAGGAGGTCTTGGCAACACTCCTGTCATGTTAGCCTGCTTCATCAATAATACTGAGGCCCTCTCTATACTGGTGAGAGGAACACTATACTCTCCTCCCCTCTCTCTCTCTCTCTCTCTCTCCTCCCCTCCCTCTCTCTCTCTCTCCTCCCCTCTCTCTCTCCCCTCCCCTCTCTCTCTCTCCTCCCCTCCCCGACTCCCTCTCTCCTCCCCTCTCTCTCTCCTCCCCTCTCTCTCTCCTCCCCTCCCTCTCTCCCTCTCTCCTCCCCTCTCTCTCTCCTCCCCTCTCTCTCTCCTCCCCTCCCTCCCTCCCTCCCTCCCTCACTCTCTCTTCTCCCCCTCTCCTCCCCTCCCTCTCTCTTTCTCTCCTCCCTCCCTCCCTCCCTCCCTCCCTCCCTCCCTCCCTCCCTCCCTCCCTCTCTCTCACTCCCTCCCTCTCTCTCTGTCTCTCCTCCCTCCCTCCCTCCCTCTCTCTCTCTTCCCCTCTCTCTCTCCCCTCCCCTCTCTCTCTCCTCCCCTCCCTCTCTCTCTCTCTCCTCCCCTCTCTCCCTCCCTCTTTCTCTCCTCCCCTCCCTCTCTCCTCCCCTCTCTCCCTCACTCCCTCCCTCTCTCTCTCTTCTCCCCTCCCTCTCTCTCTCTCCTCCCCTCCCTCTCTCTTTCTCTCCTCCCTCCCTCACTCCCTCCCTCCCTCCCTCACTCTCTCTTCTCCCCTCCCTCTCTCTTTCTCTCCTCCCCTCCCTCTCTCCTCCCCTCTCTCCCTCACTCCCTCCCTCTCTCTCTCTTCTCCCCTCCCTCTCTGTCTCTCTGTCTCTCTCTCCTCCCTCTCTCTTTCTCTCCTCCCTCCCTCCCTCCCTCACTCCCTCCCTCTCTCTCTCTCTTCTCCCCTCCCTCCTCCCCTCCCTCTCTCTCTCCTCCCCTCCCTCTCTCTCTCCTCCCCTCCCTCCCTCTCTCTCTGTCTCTCCTCCCTCCCTCCCTCCCACTCTCTCTCTCTCTCTCTCTCCTCCCTCCCTCCCTCCCTCCCTCTCTCTCTCTTCTCCCCTCCCTCCCTCCCTCCCTCTGTCTCTCCTCCCTCCCTCCCTCTCTCTCTCCTCCCCTCTCTCTCTCCTCCCCTCCCTCCCTCTCTGTCTCTCCTCCCTCCCTCCCTCTCTCTCTCCTCCCCTCTCTCTCTCTCCTCCCCTTCCTCTCTCTCTCCTCCCCTCCCTCCCTCTCTCTCTCTCCTCCCCTCTCTCTCTCTCCTCTCCTCCCCTCCCTCCCTCTCTCTACGTATATCATAAGCAATATAAAGGACGTTATAAAACATTGTACATACTTCATTAAAAATGCTATCGAATGAACTAATATAGGTTTAAGTGTCTGTAAGTGTATACAGTACACATACATAGCCTATTGTACAATTAATGTCAAACAATACTCAATAATCCTGTTTTCATGAGAGAATGTATACAAAATATGTATAATGTTTATAACCAAGAATTAGAATAACGCACACAGCTTCCAGTCTCTCCTAGAATTTAGATGTTACCAATACAGTATTATTAACTGTCACAATTCTGCTTTGTGTCAATGCTTTATCAAAAACTCCTGACTCTGCCCGTATGCGTCCTATCCCTGCACTGTAGCTGAGGCATGGGGCGCGGCTCTCCAGTCAGAACAAACTGGGACACTATGCTATCCACGCAGCTGCCTTCGCAGGCTCAAAGAAGGCCATGGATGTCATCCTCAAAGCTGGTATGGCATTATGATGAGGAGAATAAAGGATTTGTATAGGATGCTACACTTGTCTATGGGTGTAAAAAAAAAGCACTTTACAATTGTAAGTTTCCCTTCTCATCCATTACTAGCTTGGTCCCAGATCTGTCTGTGAGCTTTTGTCAATTCCAACGCTGTCCTTGTCAAGCCAAACATGTTAGCATGATAGCATGTTAGCATGTTAGCATGTTAGCATGATAGCATGATAGCATGATAGCATGTTAGCATGTTAGCATGTTAGCATGTTAGCATGATTGCATGATAGCACAAACAGGCTAATACCCCCTTACCAATGTTACCATCTTTGTCCAAATCAAATGTAATTTAATTGGTGTACAGTGTATTATTGGTTGATTCTGATACTTTCTTAGTGGGAAAATCTGACCTAATTTTTCTACAAGTTTCCAAGTCGGAAATTTCAGAGTTTCCAAGTTCTCTTGAACAAGACATGATACACAGTGGCCATTTTGTGTCAGTATACAGGATCTTTGTTACTGATACATGGGAGCCATTTGGTGCCTAAATGGTCATCTAAGGAGCCACACAACCAGAGACCTCAGCACAGACACACTGTTTACCTAACCTGGGAGGTCTGCAGCTGAGTCATTCATAACAGGACATTGATGTGTTTAGTACAACAGAAAAATATTTGTAAAGCTTCTGTCGTTGTCAGTTTTGGACGAAATGGGAATTGACATGCTTTAAGGCCAGGCTTAGCCAGATCTCCACAGATGGCATGACTAAGGGGAAATGAGTTGAGTTAGAAGTCTCACGTGTTTGTTCAGTTGTCACCCTAGTTTACATTACACTGTGAAACCAAACACAACAACGTTTTGAGTTATTCATTTGAACAGGATATACCGTAACGCTTCAGAAATTCAACTCAATACATCTGTCCACTTAGGTCTCAATAGTCCTTATTCAAGGAAAGGAGACGAGGAGAGGAAACCACTGTAGATGATGAGTCCTCTGTATGTAACATCCTGTCCAGGGGGGTCATACATAACTGGTTTTCTTTTCCAGGAGAGGAGATGGGTCATTCAATAGAGGAACACATTAACTTCCTGGATAAGTCGTGGAGTAGTCCGCTTCACCTGGCGGTCTGGGGAGGCAACATGAACATCATTGAGTTCTGCATCCACAAAGGAGCCAAGATCGACCAGCAACAGGTACATTAAGATGGGGTGGCAGGTAGCCTAGTGGTTAGAGCATTGGACTAGTAACCAGCAGGTAGCCTAGTGGTTAGAGCGTTGGGACAGTAACCAGCAGGTTGCCTAGTGGTTAGAGCGTTGGACTAGTAACCAGCAGGTAGCCTAGTGGTTAGAGCGTTGGGCCAGTAACCAGCAGGTAGCCTAGTGGTTAGAGCGTTGGACTAGTAACCAGCAGGTAGCCTAGTGGTTAGAGCGTTGGGCCAGTAACCAGCAGGTAGCCTAGTGGTTAGAGCGTTGGGACAGTAACCAGCAGGTAGCCTAGTGGTTAGAACGTTGGGCCAGTAACCAGCAGGTAGCCTAGTGGTTAGAGCGTTGGGCTAGTAACCAGCAGGTAGCCTAGTGGTTAGAGCGTTGGACTAGTAACCAGCAGGTAGCCTAGTGGTTAGAGCGTTGGGACAGTAACCAGCAGGTAGCCTAGTGGTTAGAACGTTGGGCCAGTAACCAGCAGGTAGCCTAGTGGTTAGAGCGTTGGACTAGTAACCAGCAGGTAGCCTAGTGGTTAGAGCGTTGGACTAGTAACTGAAAGTTTGCAAGTTTAAATCCCTGAGCTGACAAGGTACAAATCTGTCGTTCTGCCCTTGTTTCCCGGTAGGCCATCATTGAAAATAATAATTTGTTCTTAACTGACTTGCCTGGTTAAATAAAGATTAAATAAAAAAAAAATAAAGACGGGATCATGTGGTTGTTTCAGTCACCATTATTTGAATCAATATCACCCTATATATCCCAACTACAGCCACATTTCAGTCAGTCTAAGTACAATAAATGATCAAAAACGTTTCCCAAATGTAGTAGCTATCACACGGATGACACAAATCATGAAGATTCTTCGGTTTGTGATAATTATTTCTCCCACTTTTGAAAAATAATTGTAAATAGAATTCTACTTACAGTAGGGGATTTTTCTTTGCACATGTAGACCACTTCATAGCCAAGGGATGTCCTTAGGATCTTTTCCCTATATAGTGCTCTACTTTAGACGAAGGTCTTATCTGCACTTGTGCATAAGTGCACATTAAAGGGAATAGGGTGCCATTAAGGACGCATTTTCAGTTCAGAGGCAGGACGAGAAGTCTAGAGAGTCCAGAGAGACAGTAATAGCCCCAGATAATAATAACTTCCACTTCCTGTACTGACCTCCACTTCCAGTACTGATCTCCACTTCCTGTACTGTACTGACCTCCACTTCCTGTACTGTACTGACCTCCACTTATTAATGTACTGAACTGACCTCCACTTATTAATATACTGAACTGAGCTCCACTTCCTGTACTGTACTGACCTCCACTTCCAGTTCTGATCTCCACTTCTTGTACTGTTCTCCACTTCCTGTACTGTACTGAGCTCCACTTCCTGTACTGTACTGACCTCCACTTCCTGTACTGTACTGACCTCCACTTCCTGTACTGACCTCCACTTCCTGTACTGACCTCCACTTCCTGTACTGACCTCCACTTCCTGTACTGTACTGACCTCCACTTCCTGTACTGTACTGACCTCCACTTCCTGTACTGTTCTGTATGTGGTGTGGAAGTGAGGACAGTGACCTTTGCTCCGTTCCTGCCATTCATGCATATCTCATTAAAATGCTTGTATTACCCCGTGTCTCTGGGACATACGTGTCTCTGGGACATACGTGTCTCTGGGACATACGTGTCTCTGGGACATACGCTGTACATCCCACCGGAGATGCCTGTGTCTATTTGACTATCTCTTCCCTCTATGTCTATGGGTGGTACTGTAGCGTGCATGGTTACACATACACAAGTAGAAACATGGAAAATAGGTCTGTGTTTTCTGAAATGTTTGTCACATTTCTGTGTGTGAAATTCCATGATATACTTAACCTGTGTCTGTTTCTGTGTGTGTGTCTGTGTGTGTCGGTGTCTGTGTCTGTGTGTCGGTGTCTGTGTTTGCCTGTGTGTGTGTGTGTGTCTGTGTGTGTGTGTTTGTGTTTGTCTGTGTCTGTGTTTGTGTGTGTGTCTGTATCTGTGTCTGTGTACTGTACTCCAGGTGGACGGGTCCACAGCGCTGCACCTTGCCTGTTCCCAGGGAGCTACAGAGGCAGTTAAACTGATTCTGTCCTCCTACATCCGACTGGACAGCATCATTAACCTGCCTGATGGAGCCTGCCAGACACCTCTACACAGGTGGGAGACTTTCTTTCATCCATTTTAATCTTATTTTGTTCATATATTTATTAGACTCATGTATTTATTTATTTACTTATTTTGCTCCCCAGTATTTCTACTTTGCACATTCACCTACTGCAAATCTACAATTCCAGTGTTTTTTAATTGCTATATTGTATTTACTTTGCCACCGTGGCATTTTTATTGCCTTTACCTCCCTTATCTCACCTCATTTACTCACATTGTATATAGACTTATTTTTCTACTGTATTATTGACTGTATATTTGTTTTACTCCATGTGTAACTCTGTGTTGTTGTATGTTGTCGAACTGCTTTGTTTTATCTTGGCCAGGTCGCAGTTGTAAATGAGAACTTGTTCTCAACTTGCCTACCTGGTTAAATAAAGGTGAAATAAAATTGTAAAAAAATTATTCATGATAACCAGACATCCAGACATTCCATTCTATTGTCAACAGAACCAAACGTCGTTCAGGAGTCAGAACAACGTTTGCTCGTGACAAATGTTTTAAAAAAAAGGAAACATTTAATCACAGCGTAATGGGCTGTGACCTCACAACTCGCCTAATACCTATGTTCGTGCCCTAAAAAGGCACCCTGTTCCCTGTTTAGTGAACTACTTTTGACTAGAACCGTAGTGTGCCATTTAGGATGCAAGTCCTAGTTGTACCGCTTGTCCTTTGTCTTTATGACCAGTAACCACGGTAACTGCAGTGATCGTGTGTGTGTGTGTGTGTAAAGAGGGGAAATGACTCGGCAACACCTGGTTAATACCCACATCATAACTACCATCATAAAAAAATGGAATGATACATAGAAAAAGGCAATGTGAAGAGAGTTTGTCATGACTGGTTTTTTAATATTAGTGATCATAAAGATATGCCTCAGTCTCACATCCCCTCTGTATCTAACAGCTATGTGTGTTGGCACTGGAAGCTACAGTAAGTACACTGGAAAAAGTACAGCTTTTTAAATATTTAGCTGTTTTACACTGTATTCTTCAGCTAACAAATATGAACCCGTTAAACAAATCCTGTTTGAAGTCAATGGAAAATCAAACCCTCGTTATCCTATTAACTTCATATCTACATTGATCAATCTAATAAACTGGCCATTATGTAATGTAGTCCATAGCACAGAAAGAGAATTAGTTAGAATGAACATGTCAATATTCTACCAGGCCTGGGCTGTTACCTGTCTAGTTCTAAAGATCAGTACAGAGCAAGGAAAGGAGGTGAGTGGAGGAAGCCACTTCAAGGAAAGGAGGTGAGTGGAGGAAGCCACTTCAAGGAAAGGAGGTGAGTGGAGGAAGCCACTTCAAGGAAAGGAGGTGAGTGGAGGAAGCCTCTTCAAGAAAAGGAGGTGAGTGGAGGAAGCCACTTCAAGGAAAGGAGGTGAGTGGAGGAAGCCTCTTCAAGGAAAGGAGGTGAGTGGAGGAAGCCACTTCAAGGAAAGGAGGTGAGTGGAGGAAGCCACTTCAAGGAAAGGAGGTGAGTGGAGGAAGCCTCTTCAAGAAAAGGAGGTGAGTGGAGGAAGCCTCTTCAAGGAAAGGAGGTGAGTGGAGGAAGCCACTTCAAGGAAAGGAGGTGAGTGGAGGAAGCCTCTTCAAGGAAAGGAGGTGAGTGGAGGAAGCCACTTCAAGGAAAGGAGGTGAGTGGAGGAAGCCTCTTCAAGGAAAGGAGGTGAGTGGAGGAAGCCTCTTCAAGGAAAGGAGGTGAGTGGAGGAAGCCACTTCAAGGAAAGGAGGTGAGTGGAGGAAGCCACTTTAGACCATATAGGATGTACTGAATCATTGGATACTCTGACCCCTGGACTATGAACTTTGACTTTTAAAGCCTTGCCCTCGCTTCCTTTCCGTCTTCTGGACGACCCTGGATTAAAACCTCCTGGAAAAAAACCTTATCTGCAACCCTAGACCCAGTTCAATTTGCTTACCGCCCCAATCAATCCACAGACGATGCAATCACCATCACTCTGCACACTGCCCTATCCCATCTGGACAAGAGGAATACCTATGTAAGAATGCAGTTCATTGACTAAAGCACAACCTTCAACACCATAGTACCCTCTAAGCTCATCATTAAGCTTGTGGCCTTGGGTCTGAACCTTGCCCTGTGCAACCCAGTCCTGGACTTCCTGATGGGCCGCCCCCAGGTGGTGAAGGTAGGAAACAACACCTCCACTTCACTGATCCTCAACACAGGGGCCCTTCAAGAGTGCGTGCTCAGCCCCCTCCTTTACTCCCTGTTCACCCATGACTGTGTGGCCACACACGCCTCCAACTCAGTCATCAGGTTTAAAAAGGACACAACCATATTAGGCCTGATTACCAACAATGACGAGACAGCCTACAGGGAGGAGGTGAGGGCCCTGGTGGAGAGGTGCCAGGAAAATAACCTCTCCCTCAATGTAGAAAAAAAACAAAGGAGCTGATTGTGGACTTAACAGAGGGAGCACATCCCTATACACATTGGCGGCAGTGGAGAAGGTACGTCCAACCGGCTTCATAACCGCAGACCACGTTGGACCTGGACCTCCACATCTGGCTTCTTGACCTGTGGGATCGTCAGGGGGGGGGGCTGGCTGCCAAGTGGATGGACATATGCCCTCCCAGGCCACCCATGGCTGCACCCCTGCCCAGTCAAGTGAAATCCATAGATTTGGGGACTAATGCATTTATTTAATATGACTGATCTCCTTATTGGAATGTAACTCAGTAAAATCTTTGAAATTGTTGCATTAACATTTTTATTGAGTGCCTTTGGAAAGTATTCAGAATCCTTGACTTTTTCCACATTTTGTTACGTTACAACCTTATTCTATAATGGATTAAATTGTTTTTTTCCCCCTTCATCAATCTACACACAATACCAATCTACACACAATACCCCATAATGACAAAGCAAAAACAGGTTTTTGGAAAATTAAATTATAAAATAAAAAAAACTGAAATGTTACATGGAAATATTACATTTACATAAATATTCAGACCCTTTACTCAGTACTTTGTTGAAGCACCTTTGGCAGCGATTACAGCCTCGAGTCTTCTTGGGTATGGCGCTACAAGATTGGCACACCTGTATTTGCAGATCCTCTCAAGCTCTGTGAGGTTGGATGGGGAATGTCGCTGCACAGCTATTTTCAGATCTCTCCAGAGACAATCAATCGGGTTCAAGCTGGCCCACTCAAGGACATTCAGAGACTTGTTACCGAAGCCACTACTATGTTGTCTTGGATTTGTACTTAGGGTCATTGTCCTTTTGGAAGGTGAACCTTCACCTGAGTCTGAGGTCCTGAGCGCTCTGGAGCAGGTTTTCATCAAGGATCTCTCTCTACTTTGCTCCGTTCATCTTTGCCTCAATCCTGACAAGTCTCCCAGTCCCTGCCATTGAAAACATTCCCACAGCATGATGCTGCCGCCACCATGCTTCACCGTAGGGATGGTGCCAGGTTTCCTCTAGACGTGAAACTTGGTATTCAGGCCAAAGAGTTGAATCTTGGTTTCATCAGACCAGAGAATCTTGTTTCTCATGTTCTGAGAGTTCTTTAGGTTCCTTTTTCAAACTCCAAGCAGGCTGTCATGTGCCTTTAACTGAGGAGTTGCTTCCATCTTGCCACTCTACCATAAAGGCCTAATTGGTGGAGTACTGCAGCGATGGTTGTCCTTCTGGAAGGTTCTCTCATCTCCACAGAGGAACTCTAGAGCTCTGTCAAATTGACCATCGGGTTCTTTGTCTCCTCCCTGACCAAGGCCCTTCTCCCCCGATTGCTTAGTTTTGCCGGGTGGCCAGCTCTAGGAAGAGTCTTGGTTGTTCCAAAAGTCTTCCATTTAAGAATGATGGAGGCCACTGTGTTCTTGGGGACCTTCGGTGGTGCTGAAATTATTTGGTACCTTTCCCCAAATCTGTGCCACGACAAAATCCTGTCTCAGAGCTCTAAGGACAATTCTTTCGACCTCATGGCTTGGTTTTTGCTCTGACATAAACTGTCAACTGTGGGACATTATACAGACAGGTGTGTACCTTTCCAAATCATGTCAAATCAATTAAATTCACCATAGATGGACTCTAATCAAGTTGTAAAAACATCTCAAGGATGATCAATGGAAACAGGATGCACCTGAGCTCAATTTCGAGGCTCATAGCAAAGGGTCTGAATACTTATGTAAGTAGGGTATTTCTGTTTTTAATTTTTAATACATTTGCAAACATTTCTAAAAAACTATTTTCAGTTTGTAATTATCGGGTTAAATATATATACAGTTGAAGTTGGAAGTTTACATACACTTAGGTTGGAGTCATTAAAACTTGTTTGTTTTTCTACCACTCCACAAATTTCTTGTTAGCAAACTATAGTTTTGGCAAGTCGGTTAGGACATCTACTTTGTGCATGACACAAGTCATTTTTCCGACAGACAGATTATTTCACTTATAATTCACTGTATCACAATTCCAGTGGGACAGAAGTTTACATACACTAAGTTGACTGTGCCTTTAAACAGCTTGGAAATTTCCAGAAAATTATGTCATGGCTTTAGAAGCTTCTGATAGGCTAATTGACATAATTTGAGTCAATTGGAGGTGTACCTGTGGATGTATTTCAAGGCCTACCTTCAAACTCAGTGCCTCTTTGCTTGACATCATGGAAAAATCAAAATAAATCAGCCAAGACCCCAGAAAAAATATTGTAGACCTCCACATGTCTGGTTCATCATTGGGAGCAATTTCCAAACGCCTGAAGGTACCACGTTCATCTGTACAAACAATAGTACGCAAGTATAAACACCATGGGACCACGCAGCCATCATACCACTCAGGAAGGAGACACGTTCTATCTCCTAGAGGTAAACATACTTTGGTGCGAAAAGTGCAAATCAATCCCAGAACAACAGCAAAGGACCTTGTCAAGATGCTGGAGGAAACAGGTACAAAAGTATCTATATCCACAGTAAAACGCGTCTTATATCGACATAACCTGAAAGACCGCTCAGCAAGGAAGAAGCCACTGCTCCAAAACCACCATTAAAAAAGCCAGACTACAGTTTGCAACTGCACATGGGGACAAAGATCGTACTTTTTGGAGAAATGTCCTGTGGTCTGATGAGGAATGGGCCAAAATTCACCCAAGCGAAAGGTTTGACCCACTGTAACGGTTGTCGTCGGGAATGGAGGACCAAAACGCAGCAGGAATGTGCTCATCTTGTATTTATTTTAAACTAAAGAGAACACCAAAATAACAAAAACGAAGAACTCACGAACAACAAAACAGTCTTGTCAGGCTCACACATGCAAAACAAGAAACAATCTCCCACAAACACTTAACCAAACACATACCCAGTTATAGGACTCTCAATCAGAGGCATCTAGAAAACACCTGCCTCCAATTGAGAGTCCAACCCCAATAAACTAGACAAAGAAATACAAAAGACTAGAGACCACATAGAAATACAAACCTAGAACATAACCCCAAAAACCCGGAAATAATAAATCAAACACCCTACTACATAAAACACCACCCCGAACCACATAAACAAAATACCCTCTGCCACGTCCTGACCAAACTACAATAACAAATAACCCTTATACTGGTCAGGACGTGACACCCACGTTTAACAATTTAAAGGCAATGCTACCAAATACTAATTGAGTGTATGTCAACTTCTGACCCACTGGGAATGTGATGAAAGAAATAAAAGCTGAAATAAATCATTCTCTCTACTATTATTCTGACATTTCACATTCTTAAAATAAAGTGGTGATCCTAACTGACCTAAAACAGGGAATTTTTACTAGGATTAAATGTCAGGAATTGTGAAAAACTGAGTTTAAATGTATTTGGTTAAGGTGTATGTAAAGTACAGACTTCAACTGTATGTGTAGTTATCAGAGTTTAAAAAATATATATATTTATCCATTTTAGAATAAGGCTGTACTGTAACAAAATGTGGAAAAACTAAATGTTTTCTGAAGGCATTGTATATTGGGCAAAGGGCAGCGTAAGCAAACAAGAGCCTGTTTATAGCTGTGATATAATGTATGTTATTTTTCCAGGGCAACTATATTTGATCACACAGAATTGGCGGAGTACCTCATTTCAAAGGTAAATACAGTACACAAGCACTCAAACACACACACACAC
Organism: Salmo trutta; assembly: GCF_901001165.1. NCBI lineage: Eukaryota > Metazoa > Chordata > Actinopteri > Salmoniformes > Salmonidae > Salmo > Salmo trutta. The sequence goes on from NC_042958.1 coordinate 3,485,514, forward strand.
ACACACACACACACACACACACACACACACACACACACACACACACACACACACACACACACACACACACACCAGAGTTGGTGGACACCTAATTTCAAAGGTAAATACAGTACACAAGCACTCAAACACATATACACACACACACACACACCAGAGTTGGCGGACACCTAATTTCAAAGGTAAACACACTACAAGAATATGGCCCATAAACTACCCCATATAAGGTGCCGGTTTGAGCTACTGTAACTGTATAGCAATATTTTCTTTCCAAATGGCACCCTCTTTCCTGTATAGTGCACTAGTTTTGACCAGGGCCTATAAGACCTGTTTGACCAGGGGCACTGGTCAAAAGTAGTGCACTATATAGGGAATAGGTTGCCATTTGGGACTCAACTGTATTGAATTCTGTGTTGACAGGGTGCAGACATTGACTACATAGACTGTAAAGGTCTTTCCCCACTGCTGCTGGCTACTAACTGTGGAGCCTGGAGAACTGTGGCTCTTCTGCTGTCCAAAGGTCAGCTGTTACAGATTCAGAGTGTTTAATGGTCACATGCACAGGGTTGCAGGTGGGACTACATGGTACAATAACTGAATTAAAATTCAACATGTCTGTGGATCAAACTCAGATTTTGAAGTGTGTGTTTGTGTGTCTGTCTGTGTGTGTGTGTGTGTGTCGTGAGTGTGTGTGTGTGTGTGTCTGTTTGTGTCTGTTTGTGTCTGTGTGTGTGTGTGTGTGTGTGTGTGTGTGTGTCTGTGTGTCTGTGTGTGTGTGTGTGTCGTGAGTGTGTGTGTGTGTGTCTGTTTGTGTGTGTGTCGTCTGTGTGTGTGTGTGTGTGTGTCTGTGTGTGTCTGTGTGTGTGTGTGTGTGTGTGTGTGTCGTGTGTGTGTGTGTGTGTGTGTGTGTCGTCTGTGTCTGTGTGTGTCGTCTGTGTCTGTGTGTGTGTGTGTGTGTGTGTGTGTGTGTCTGTTTGTGTCTGTTTGTGTCTGTGTGTGTGTGTGTGTGTGTGTGTGTCTGTGTGTGTCTGTGTCTGTGTGTGTGTGTGTGTGTGTGTGTGTCGTGAGTGTGTGTGTGTGTCTGTTTGTGTGTGTGTCGTCTGTGTCGTCTGTGTGTGTGTGTGTGTGTGTGTGTGTGTCTGTGTGTGTGTGTGTGTGTGTGTGTGTCGTGTGTGTCATCTGTGTGTGTGTGTGTGTGTGTGTGTGTCTGTGTGTGTGTGTGTGTCATGTGTGTGTGTGTGTGTCATCTGTGTGTGTGTGTGTGTGTGTGTGTGTGTGTGTGTGTGTGTGTGTGTGTGTGTGTGTGTGTGTGTGTCTTTTTCAGGTGCCAACGTGAACATAAAGGACAAATCAGGATGTAACTTTCTCCACCTGACCATCCTGCAACCCAAAGGCCTCAAAAATCTCTCCAGAGACATCTTACAGGTACAGGATGTCCAATGGTAGTAGTGCTTGGGGAAATATATGTTGTCACGGAAACTTAAGTGTAGGAATAGTTGTTGAAATTCATTAAGTTTAGAGTTAGGAACGAGGGTTACGTTAAGGTTGGCGCTGTAGAGAATAGCTGCCATTTTAAGGACATTTTACCGTTTATTTCACTACCTTGACATTTTGGCTTCTATAGATATTTCTGTAATAGGCCCCATCAAGTATTTTAGATTTATTGATTCAGAAATATAACGTCAAAACAAACTTTTGAGACACTTATATGAGTGATAATAATTAGATTTGTCCTATTTCACAGCTGTATAAGTGCGAATTTGATATATATATATTTTTTCACAGCCATTGAGACACCCTCGGCTATTAGGGTTAAGTGCCATGGTACAGACAGATTGTTCACCTATTCGGCTAGGGGACTTGGGGATCTGAACCAGAGACCTTGCGGATACTGGCCCAACGCTCCAAGACTACCTACCGCCATAAAGGCAAAACAAAATATTTTTAAAAAAACACACGTTGAAATTCTTTGTCTTTTGTTGTGAAAAGCACTACAATCCATAATCCAGATTGTGGTTCCCCCGGGTCTTGAGAATTACTGTACCAGTGTTTTGGGGGCAAAGACATCAATGAAATAAACAACTACATACATATTTGGGACTACTGCCCACATCTGTTTTAGAACAGAACAAAAAACCCAATCACACAGTATTGCCATGTCTGGCTCTCGCGTTATGACACAGGTGAAAGCAATTCCTCATGTCTCAGAGGGTCACCCCAGTGATCCCACAGTCACTAGTGGAACTAGGTCCCCATCTACTGGCCTTCATGTCTATTGCACCTCAGGGAAATACAATGCATTTGGAAAGTATTCAGACCACAGTACTACTCTGTGCATCACAGAACGGTTTTAATCTCCATTTTATTGACATTGCTGTGACCAACTGCTACATCATCTACAACAAACTCTGCATACAGTGTCTTCAAAAAGTGTTCAAACTACTTGACTTTTTCCACATTTTGTTACGTTACAGCCTTATTTTAAAATGGATTAAATAGTTTGTTTTTCCTCATAAATCTACACACAATACGCCATAATGACATCACAATACCCCATAATGACATCACAATACTCTATAATGACATCACAATACCCCATAATGACATCACAATACCCTATAATGACATCACTACCCTACCCTGATGTATCCTATCATGATGTAGCCTGTCATGATGTAGCCTATCATGATGTAGCCTGTCTTAACATAAAATAAACCCTGTATCACCAAATGTGTATATTTATCAATAAATAAATAAACAGCAACTTTACCGTTATGCTATCAAAACAGTAAAATAATTAAATGACTTGAATGTTACCATTATCAACACAGTAAAGATTAAATGTTTTTAAATAAATCAAATAGCCAATGGGTTATCACACAGTACATTTTATCCAAATTATACCACAATTATAAAATAGGCCTGCTAACAATTCATTCACAATGAATTTCATCCAGTTCATCATAATAAGAAAACTGTCTTGATCAGATCATCGCCTTCAGCCTCGCTGCTCGTCAAAGTCACGTCTCACGTTTGTTTAGTGGTGAACGATATACTTTCCATATTTCTTCATGCACATAACAAACAAAAACATAATATTTCTCCGTCACGGATGTGCTGACTCACTGAGGCTTACGGAATGAAACTAACAATCACAAATGTACTTTCTGTTATGCCGTTTTCAAATCAACTTGGAACTCGGAAAAACAGTACGTTTCTAAAATGTACCGTTCAGATTTTATTAATATAAATGTAACCTATGATGCACGGGCGCGTAAATCCACTGTACTAACTTTTTTGAACATAATATGTCTGCCATAATTTCCTATGACAGAAAACAGCTTCTGGACATCAGAACAGGGACCTCGATTTGAATGAAGATTTCTACTTCAACAAGTCGACAGCTGTGGATGTACTATTCATTACAGACCAGGCCCTAATCCCCGTGACTCGAAAGAGGATGAGACAGTGCAAGAGAAGCAATCGCGCGTGCTCCCTGACGTGACTAGTCTGTGACTAAATAAACCGACTCTATACTCCATTCTATTGGTAAACGTACAATCACAAAGTTTGAGACTATCCTATCAACGGGACCTGAAGAACTGTAATATCCTATATTTATCAGAGTCATGGCTGAACAAGGACATGTATAATATTCAGGTTTTTAGCTGGTTTTTCTAATTCATCGTCAAGACCGAACGGCAGCAGCTTGGGATAAGGGGGCGAGGTGTGTGTCTCTGTTATTATTTTACATTTTATTTAACCTTTATTTTAACTAGGCAAGTCAGTTAAGAACAAATTCTTATATACAATGACGGCCTACCGGGGAACAGTGGGTTAACTGCCTTGTTCAGGGTCAGAATGACAGACTTTTACCTTGTCAGCTCTGGGGATTGTTAACAGCAGCTGGTGAGCGATCTCTAATGTTAAGGAAGTCTCAAGGTTTTGCTAGCTTGAGTTAGATTACCTCACGATGCTGGCTCTAAGAACACACTCAACGAGCTGTATCGGGCCATAAGCAAACAAGAAAATGTGCTCCTAGTGACTGATGATTTTAATGCAGGGAAACTGGAATCAGCATCAGCAATTTTACCAGCATGTCACTTGTGCAACCAGAGGGGAAAAAACTCTAAATCACCTTTACTCCACACACAGAAATGCATACAAAGCTCTCCCTCGCCCTCCATTTGGCCAATCTAACCATAACTCTATCCTCCTGATTCCCGCTTACAAGCAAAAACTCAAACAGGAAGTACAAGTGGTCCGATGAAGCGGATTTTCAGCTACAGGACTGTTTCGCTAGCACAGACTGGAATACGTTCCGGAATTCATCCGATAACATTGTGGAGTTTACCACATCATTCACTGGCTTCACCGTACGTACATATCACAACCAGAAGCCATGGATTACAGGCAACATCCACACTGAGCTAAAGGGCTAGAGCTGCCGCTTTCAAGGAGCAGGACACTAATCCAGGCTCTTATTAGAAATCCCGCTGCGACCTCCGACGAGCCATCAAACTGTCAAAATGTCAATACAGGACTAAGATAAAATCCCACTACACCGGTTCTGACACTCGTTGGATTTGGCAGGGCTTGCAAACTATCACGAATTACAAAGGCAAATCCAGCTGCGAGCTGCCCAGTGACGCAAGCCTACCAAATTCTTTCTATGCTCGCTTCGAGGCAAGCAGCACTGAACCATGCATGAGAGCACCAGCTGTTCCAGACGGCTGTGTGATCTCGCACTCCGTAGCCAATGTGAGTGAGACCTTTAAACAGGTTAACATTCACCAGGCCTCAGGGCTAGACGGATTATCAGGACGCATACTAAGAGAATGCGCTGACCCAGTCTCCCTGACCCAGTCTGTAATATCATACACAGAGCATGCGTGTCACGGTTGTCGTCGGTTAAGGAGGACCAAAACGCAGCAGGTATGTGCAGGCTCATCTTGATGTTTATTTAACTTTCCAAAATGAACGTACAAAAATAACAAAGAATGAACTACGACAAAAACAGTCTGGGCAGTCTGGCAACTCGGGACAGTCTGGGCAGTCTGGCAACTCGGGACAGTCTGGGCAGTCTGGCAACTCGGGACAGTCTGGGCAGTCTGGCCACTCCGGCAGTTCAGGGCAGTCTGGCCACTCCGGCAGTTCAGGGCAGTCTGGCCACTCCGGCAGTTCAGGGCAGTCTGGCCACTCCGGCAGTTCAGGGCAGTCTGGCCACTCCGGCAGTTCAGGGCAGTCTGGCCACTCCGGCAGTTCAGCGCAGTCTGGCCACTCCGGCAGTTCAGTGCAGTCTGGCCACTCCGGCAGTTCAGCGCAGTCTGGCCACTCCGGCAGTTCAGCGCAGTCTGGCCACTCCGGCAGTTCAGCGCAGTCTGGCCACTCCGGCAGTTCAGCGCAGTCTGGCCACTCCGGCAGTTCAGCGCAGTCTGGCCACTCCGACGACTGTTGACTGGCGGGCAGCTCCGAGGATTGTTGACTGGCAGGCAGCTCCGACGACTGTTGACTGGCGGGCAGCTCCGACGACTGTTGACTGGCGGGCAGCCCCGACGACTGTTGACTGGCGGGCAGCCCCGACGACTGTTGACTGGCGGGCAGCTCCGACGACTGTTGACTGGCGTGCAGCTCCGACGACTGTTGACTGGCGTGCAGCTCCGACGACTATTGACTGGCGTGCAGCTCTGACGACTGTTGACTGGCGTGCAGCTCCGACGACTGTTGACTGGCAGGCAGTTCCGACGACTGTTGACTGGCGGGCAGCTCTGACGACTGTTGACTGGCGGTGCTGGGTTTACGCACTTGAAGGCTAGTGCGGGGAGCGGGAACAGGACGAGTCGGACTGGGTTGACGCACTTCCGGGTCCGCACGAGAGACAGGAGCTGGAAACCCAGGGCTATGGAGGCGCACAGCCGGTCTAGATCTTACCTCCTGCACAACCCGCCTTGGCTGGATGGAACTAGTAGCCCTGTACGAGCGGGATGCTCGTACAGGGCAGACTGGGCTGTGCAGGGGCCTGATGGTAGCCGTGCGTAGAGCGGGAGTTGGGTAGCCTGGTCCTCGGAGGCGTACCGGCGACCAGATGCGCTGCGCAGGCATCCTCCTACCAGGCTGGATGCCCGCTCTAGCACGGCACCTGCGAGGGGCTGGAATAACTCGCACCGGACTGTGCGTGCGTATGGGTGAGATAGTGCGCTTCTCAGCGAAACATAGCGCTCTCCACCCCATACGCTCCTCCATATAACCACGGGTACCTGGCTTCCGGCTCTTCCTACGCCTAGCCAAACTACCCGTGTGCCCCCCCAAAAAAAATTTATTGGGGGTGCCTCTCGTGCTTCTCCCTCAGCGCGTCTATGGCTTCGTACCACCGCCTCTCTGCCTTGGCTGCCTCAATTTCCCACTGCGGGCGGCGATAATCCCCAGCCTGATGCCAAGGTCCGGCCCCGTCCAGAATTTCCTCCCAGGTCCACTTCTCCCGCCAGTCCAACTCGAATTCCTTCTGCTCCTTCCTCTGCTGCTTGGTCCTTGAGTGGTGGGTGATTCTGTCTGTGTTTCGCCTTGTGCCTTACCAGACTGTTTTTTTGTTGATCGTTCGTGGTTTTTGTTATTTTTTGTACGTTCATTTTGTATTTATTAAAAATCAAGATGAGCCTGCACATACCTGCTGCGTTTTGGTCCTCCTTAACCGACGACAACCGTGACAATGCGCTAACCAACTGGCAAGTGTCTTCACTGACATTTTCAAACTCTCCCTGTCTCAGTCTGTAATATCTACATGTTTCAAGCAGACCATAATTATCCCTGTGTCAAAGAACGCCAAGGTAACCTATCTAAATGACTATCGCCCCGTTGCACTGACATCTGTTTCCATGAAATGCTTTGAAATGCTGGTTATGGCTCACATCAACATCATCATCATCCTAGACACCCTGGACCCACCCCTATTCATACAGCTCCAACAGATCCACAAATGAAGCAATCTCTATTACTGTACACTCCACACTGCCTTCTCCCAACTGGGCAAGAGGAACACCTACGTGTGAATGCTGTTTATTGACTATAGCTCAACGTTCAACACCATAGTGCCTTCCAAGCTCATCACTAAACTCAGGACCCTGGGACTGAACACCTCCCTCTGCAACTGGATCCTGGACTTCCTAACCTGCCACCGGAGGTGGTGAGGGTAGGCAACAACACATCCCCCAAGCTGACCCTCAACACTGGCGTCCCTCAGGGGTGTGTGTTTAGTCCCCTCCTGTACTCCCTGTTCACCCACGACTCCAACACCATGACTCCAACACCATCATTAAGTTTGCTGACGACAAAACATGGTTGGACTCATCACCGATGACAATGTGACAGCCTATAGGGAGCTGAGTGACCTAGCAGTGTGTTGCCAGGACAACAACCTCTCCCTCTACATCGGCAAGACAAAAGAGCTGATTGTGGGCCACAGGAAACAGAGGGCCGAGCACACACCCATACACATCGACTGGGTTGCAGTGGAGCGGGCATGACAATGCCTCTTCCTTCCAGGAGTCTTAAAAGATTTGGCATGGGCCAACAGATCCTCAGAAGTTTCTACAGCTGTACCACTGAGAGCATCTTGACTTAATGCATCACCATTGAGAGCACCTTGATTGGCTGCATCACCGCCTGGTATGGCAACTTCTTGGCATCTGACTGCAAAGCGTTATGGAGGGTAGTGTGTACAGCCCAGCACATCACTGGAGCTGAGCTCTCTGCAATCCAGGACCTCTATACCAGGCGGTGTCAGAGGAAGGCCCTAAAAATTGTCAAAGACTCCAGCCACCCACATCATAGACTGTTCTCCCTGCTAATGCACGGCAAGCGGTACCGATGCATCAAGTCTGGAACCTACAGGACCCTGAACAGCTTCTACCCCCAAGACATAAGACTGATAAATAGTTAGTTAAATTGTTAACCAATAACTACCCAGACTATCTGCATTGACTCTTTTTGCACTAATTCTTTTCACTCATCACATACACTGCTGCTACCTTTTATTATTTATCCTGTTGCCTAGTCACTTTATCCCTACCTATATGTTCATATAGTTACCTCAATTACCTCGTACGCTGCACATTGACTCGGTACTGGTACCCCGTCTACATAGCCAAGTTATCGCTAGTCATTGTGTATTTATTCCTCTTGCTATTATGTTTCTATTATCTTTCTCTATTTATTTCTCTCTGTGTTGTTGAGAAGGGTCCGTAATTAAGCATTTCACTATTAGTCTACACCTGTTGTTTACAAAGCAAGTCACAGATAACATTTTATTTAATTTTGACACTGTATCATTTCACTAAGGTCATGGTAAGGGTTAGGAAGGAAGGTTACGTAAAAAGCGACTGTACTCGTTTTTCGAAGTTAGGGAAAGGCATAAACATTAAAGGTGGGATAGCGTACTGCTTTCTGCCACCATTAATTTTCTGCCAGCTAACAATCTCTACCTCTACAAACCATTATAAGTCTGTTCCTAGAGTCCAATATTGTGCATCCCAAATGGCACACTAGTCCCTTTATAGGGCACTACTTTTGACCCGAGCTGGTAAAAAGAAGTGCACTATAAAGGAAATAGGGTGCTGTTTGAGAGGAGCACCAAGGCTGGCTGTTGAACTTTATTACCATCGCTCTGTGCCAAATTATAGTTTATTAAAACCATTTAGAGCTTTGCCAAACGTCTCAGTGATCTGCTGCAGCCTCTAAAACAGTGAAGCACAGATAATAGACTTCTGCAGACCCTTTGGATGGCCGACAGCATCTGTCGACCTGCTCTTGGGAAGTCAGGGATCAAGTGTTTGTGTGTGTGTGTGTGTGTGTGTGTGTGTGTGTGTGTGTGTGTGTGTGTGTGTGTGTGTGTGTGTGTGTGTGTGTTCTGCCCCGTTACAGCACAGCAGTGTGAAGGATCTGTTGAGTAACGAGGACCACAAGGGCTGTACTCCTCTCCACTACGCCTGCAGACTGGGCATCCACGAATCTGTCAAGAACATCCTGGTTCTACAGGTCTCTCTGGACCGCAAGTCCAAGGACAAGAAGTCTGCCCTGCACTTCGCTGCCCAGTGAGTGGTGTTAGGTCTAGTGGGGTTATATATATAAGAAGACAAACATGCCTTTAATAGCCACTGTAGTTTACAAACAATTGTCTGCGCAGGGAGTCTATTAAACATTTTGTATACTATCCAAAACTGTTATTTGAGATTGTCTTTAGTGGCTAATATTTGTCTAATCTCCTCTCAAATTGATCTAAAAGAATGGACAAGAGATGGTAAATCCCACTACAGGCTTCCACTCTATGGCTCTCATCTATTCTGTGTTTCCAGCTCAGCACAGGTGAAGGGTACAAGTGGAGCAGGCCACTATAGATCACGGACAACCATAGAGCTTTGTAGTGTTCCAAAGGCGCCCTATTCCTTTTTAAAGTGCACTAAAAGGTTTGAGCTCTGGTCATACGTAGTACACTACAGAGGGAACAGGGTGCCCTTCGAGACAGTCTTTATCTCTGATTCATTACGTCTAGGTGAAACCTAACCAGGCTGATCTGATCATTAACCAATTGATTAATAATAATACGCAATAGATTGGTCACTACAATGGAATCCAATTAAGGATGAACATGTAATGGAATGTTCCTGCTAGTGTGATGTGAGATTAGCCATTATTCATTGTTTGATGATGAATTTATTGTGTGTTAGATAAGTGCAACATGTGCCATTCAGCCTCAAGCCCTAAAGAGCATCACTTATACTGAACGATAAACCACAGGGTCAAATGGTCTTCATCCTCCAAACCAACTGCTTCCTATAGTTGGTATTGTAGGTATGGTAACAGACCTGTTGTTGAAGTTGGTGCAGAAGGTATATTAACAGGTATAACAGGTATATTAACTGGTATTGTAGGTATAGTAACATACCTGTTGTTGAAGTTAGTGCAGAAGGTATATTAACAGGTATAACAGGTATATTAACTGGTATTGTAGGTATAGTAACATACCTGTTGTTGAAGTTAGTGCAGAAGGTATATTAACAGGTATAACAGGTATATTAACTGGTATTGTAGGTATAGTAACATACCTGTTGTTGAAGTTGGTGCAGAAGGTATATTAACAGGTATAACAGGTATATTAACTGGTATTGTAGGTATAGTAACATACCTGTTGTTGAAGTTGGTGCAGAAGGTATATTAACAGGTATAACAGGTATATTAACTGGTCTAGTAGGTATAGTAACATACCTGTTGTTGAAGTTGGTGCAGAAGGTATATTAACAGGTATAACAGGTATATTAACTGGTCTAGTAGGTATAGTAACATACCTGTTGTTGAAGTTGGTGCAGAAGGTATATTAACAGGTATAACAGGTATATTAACTGGTATTGTAGGTATAGTAACATACCTGTTGTTGAAGTTGGTGCAGAAGGTATATTAACAGGTATAACAGGTATATTAACTGGTATTGTAGGTATAGTAACATACCTGTTGTTGAAGTTGGTGCAGAAGGTATATTAACAGGTATAACAGGTATATTAACTGGTATTGTAGGTATAGTAACATACCTGTTGTTGAAGTTGGTGCAGAAGGTATATTAACAGGTATAACAGGTATATTAACTGGTCTAGTAGGTATAGTAACATACCTGTTGTTGAAGTTGGTGCAGAAGGTATATTAACAGGTATAACAGGTATATTAACTGGTATTGTAGGTATAGTAACATACCTGTTGTTGAAGTTGGTGCAGAAGGTATATTAACAGGTATAACAGGTATATTAACTGGTCTAGTAGGTATAGTAACATACCTGTTGTTGAAGTTGGTGCAGAAGGTATATTAACAGGTATAACAGGTATATTATCTGGTCTAGTAGGTATAGTAACATACCTGTTGTTGAAGTTGGTGCAGAAGGTATATTAACAGGTATAACAGGTATATTAACTGGTATTGTAGGTATAGTAACATACCTGTTGTTGAAGTTGGTGCAGAAGGTATATTAACAGGTATAACAGGTATATTAACTGGTATTGTAGGTATAGTAACATACCTGTTGTTGAAGTTGGTGCAGAAGGTATATTAACAGGTATAACAGGTATATTAACTGGTATTGTAGGTATAGTAACATACCTGTTGTTGAAGTTGGTGCAGAAGGTATATTAACAGGTATAACAGGTATATTAACTGGTCTAGTAGGTATAGTAACATACCTGTTGTTGAAGTTGGTGCAGAAGGTACATTAACAGGTATAACAGGTATATTAACTGGTATTGTAGGTATAGTAACATACCTGTTGTTGAAGTTGGTGCAGAAGGTATATTAACAGGTATAACAGGTATATTATCTGGTCTAGTAGGTATAGTAACATACCTGTTGTTGAAGTTGGTGCAGAAGGTATATTAACAGGTATAACAGGTATATTATCTGGTCTAGTAGGTATAGTAACATACCTGTAATGCAGAAGGCCTTTCACTTCTCTCCCTTCTCATCCTCGTTCTCCTCATTTTACTCCATCCATTCCTCTTCCTCCTTTCACTCTTCCCCTCCTTCTTCTCTTCCTCCTCCTGTTACTCCCGTCCTCTTCCTCCTCTTCCTCTCGCTACTACAACAGGTATGGTCATATACAGATGTAAGATCGTAATATGATCCCTCTGTTGCAGGAGAACTTTCCTGTAATGCAGGAAATGTAAAACTTGTAGTGTATTTGAGGTTCAAAAAGGCATCTGAAGTTTGTAATTTCCACATCAAAATTTCAGACTTCATTTTCCCTTACGAAAAATATATCAACCCCTGGAAAAATGACCATAAATGACACCTTTCTAATATTGAGTTGCACGCCCTTTTTCCCCCAGAACAGCCTCAATTCATCAGGGTTTGGAATCTACAAGGTGTTGAAAGCGTTCCACAGGGATGCTGGTCCATGTTGACTCCAATGCTTCCCACAGTTGTGTCATGTTGGCTGGATGTCCTTTGGGTGGTGGATCATTCTTGATACACACAGGAAACTGTTGAGTGTGAAAAACCCAGCATCGTTGCACCTACCACCATACCCGGTTCAAAGGCACTTAAATCTTTTGTCTTGCTCACTCTCTGACTGGCACACATACACAATCCATGTCTTAATTGTCACAAAGCCGAAAAAAATATATTTCACCTGTCTTCTCCCCTTCAATTTACACTGATTTGTATTGGATTTAGCAAGTGATATCAATAAAGGATCATAGCTGTCACCTGGATTCACCTGGTCAGTCTATGTCCTGGAAAGAGCAGGTGTTCCTAATGTTTTGTATACTCAGTGTATAATCCACATTTCCTGTTGCTGCAGGATTATTTCCCTGCTGGAGCAAACTGGCTCAAATTAAGATCCTACATCTGTTGTATTAACACCAGGTATACCCCTTAACCCTCCTCTCCTCTTCCTACTCTCCTCAGGTATGGTCGTGTCAACACCTGCCAGCGTCTACTGGAGACAATCACAGACTCCCGTCTGCTGAACGAGGGGGACGAGAGAGGCCTGACCCCCCTACACCTGGCCTCTGGAGGGGGACACACCAAAGTGGTGGAGCTGCTGCTTCGCAAAGGAGCCCTCTTTCACTGGTGCTGACACTAACATCGTCTGTATATTAATAGGTCTACTGTTCATAGTTATGAAGACAGTTGCATTTTACATTTACATTACATTTTTAGTCATTTAGCAGACGCTCTTATCCAGAGCGACTTACAGTAGTGAATGCATACATTTCATACATTTAAAAAAAACATATATATATATATTTTTTTGTTTGGCCCCCCGTGGGAATCGAACCCACAACCCTGGCGTTGCAAACACCATGCTCTACCAACTGAGCCACAGGGAAGGCATAGTTGGTGGTGGTCTTGTCTACTGTTCATAGTTATGGAGACAGTTGCTCTGTTTTATGGCACTGTACATTACTAGGCCCTGTTGCTGATGCTGGCGCCGCTTCTGCCCATCCTGGTGGAGATGGCAGCTTCTCCCAAGGTCATGTTGGTGGTGGTCTTGTCTACTGTTCGTTAGTTATGAAGACAGTTGCTCTGTTTTTTTGGCACTGATTATGCCTCTAAAGGTTTGCAACAGATCCTCAGGTCAATCTGTAAATATTGGCTTAGGAGTAGGGTCACCAACGTTTCTGTAAAATGTCACAAAAGTTCCTGCTATACCAGAAATCCCAGCTGTAATATTACCAGAATCAGGAGGGAATAAGCAGGACATCTGAGAATTCTTCAACCAGGGTTTTTGGGAGACCTGTGAATTTTGAGAAAGTTAGCACACCATAGAAATATGAAGGAGTAGAAATGGCGTCCCCCATTCAAGTCAAAGAAGGCATAATGGGTAGACTGGTGGACATTGCAGTTACCACTGACTCCAAGTATGGCTGACTGCATACTTGGAGCGTGTCTGAAAGTGGGCGTTGCAAAAGAAGTGGGTCGATCACCAGTGATTGGTGTAAAATCAGTGCTCCATTCTTGGTTAGACCGGCCATAGCCAGATGCACTGCAAGTCAGCTTAATAGCAGGTTAAGAGAACTAATGTAGAAGATTAGGATAATTAACATAGAAGGTTCGGATAATTAACGTAGAAAGTTAGGATAATTAACGTAGAAGGTTAGGATAATTAACGTAGAAGGTTCGGATAATTAACGTAGAAAGTTAGGATAATTAACGTAGACGGTTAGGATAATTAACATAGAAAGTTAGGATAATTAACGTAGACGGTTAGGATAATTAACGTAGAAAGTTAGGATAATTAACGTAGAAAGTTAGGATAATTAACGTAGAAAGTTCGGATAATTAACGTAGACGGTTAGGATAATTAACGTAGAATGTTAGGATAATTAACGTAGACGGTTAGGATAATTAACGTAGACGGTTAGGATAATTAACGTAGACGGTTAGGATAATTAACGTAGACGGTTAGGATAATTAACGTAGACGGTTAGGATAATTAACGTAGAAAGTTAGGATAATTAACGTAGACGGTTAGGATAATTAACGTAGACGGTTAGGATAATTAACGTAGACGGTTAGGATAATTAACGTAGACGGTTAGGATAATTAACGTAGACGGTTAGGATAATTAACGTAGACGGTTAGGATAATTAACGTAGACGGTTAGGATAATTAACGTAAGAAGGTTCGGATAATTAACGTAGACGGTTAGGATAATTAACGTAGAAGGTTAGGATAATTAACGTAGACGGTTAGGATAATTAACGTAGACGGTTAGGATAATTAACGTAGACGGTTAGGGTAATTAACGTAGACGGTTAGGGTAATTAACGTAGACGGTTAGGATAATTAACGTAGACGGTTAGGGTAATGAGGGTAAAGTTAGGATAATTAACGTAGACGGTTAGGATAATTAACGTAGACGGTTAGGATAATTAACGTAGACGGTTAGGATAATTAACGTAGACGGTTAGGATAATTAACGTAGACGGTTAGGATAATTAACGTAGACGGTTAGGGTAATTAACGTAGACGGTTAGGATAATTAACGTAGACGGTTAGGATAATTAACGTAGACGGTTAGGATAATTAACGTAGAAGGTTAGGATAATTAACGTAGAAGGTTAGGGTAATTAGCGTAGACGGTTAGGGTAATGAGGGTAAAGTTAGAGAAAGGGATAGGCTGAGCTAAAATTCTACTGTTGTCAACATTCGACTCGTTGTGCAGCCCAATCAGCCTCGCAAAACGGCAACAAATCTGTCCAATTAGCTGATCCGCTTTCCATACACAAACTTCTGTTGACACGCCCACTTCCAGACACACTCCATGTATGCAGTTACCCATACTTGCACAGAGAAGCAAATCAAATCAAATCAAATCAATTTATATAGCCCTTCGTACATCAGCTGATATCTCAAAGTGCTGTACAGAAACCCAGCCTAAAACCCCAAACAGCAAGCAATGCGTGTAAAAGAAGGACGGTGGCTAGGAAAAACTCCCTAGGAAAAACTCCCTAGAAAGGCCAAAAACCTAGGAAGAAACCTAGAGAGGAACCAGGCTATGAGGGGTGGCCAGTCCTCTTCTGGCTGTGCCGGGTGGATATTATAACAGAACATGGTCAAGATGTTAAAATGTTCATAAATGACCAGCATGGTCAAATAATAATAATCATAGTAGTTGTCGAGGGTGCAACAAGCACGTCCGGTGAACAGGTCAGGGTTCCATAGCCGCAGGCAGAACAGTTGCAACTGGAGCAGCAGCACGGCCAGGTGGACTGGGGACAGCAAGTGGTCATCATGCCAGGTAGTCCTGAGGCATGGTCCTAGGGCTCAGGTCCTCCGAGAGAAAGAAAGAAAGAGAGAAAGAGAGAATTAGAGAGAGCATATTTAAATTCACACAGGACACCGGATAAGACAAGAGAAATACTTCAGATGTAACAGATTGACCCTACCCCCCCGACACATAAACTACTGCAGCATAAATACTGGAGGCTGAGACAGGAGGGATCAGAAGACACTGTGGCCCCATCCGATGATACCCCCGGACAGGGCCAAACAGGCAGGATATAACCCCACCCAAAGCACAGCCCCCACACCTGCAAAGCAGGAAGTAAAAGCAGGAAGTGTACCCATCAATCTGTGACTTGTTGAATCAACTCACATAACAACAAATACATTCCATTGCATGTAACCACGTCAGTTAATTAACATAATTTGAACAAGAAACCTACATTACAATGGAAATGACTGCATCACAATACAGGATTAGAGGCTCCAAGCTCATTCTATTAATTCTATTTCTACAGTTGCAACCCTACATATGAGGAGGTCATAGTGTGATATTGTGACAAAGTCTGCTGTATTTGTCCCTAGTGCTGTCTGTCTGTCTGTCTGTCTGTCTGTCTGTCTGTCTGTCTGTCTGTCTGTCTGTCTGTCTGTCTGTCTGTCTGTCTGTCTGTCTATTCCTCAGTACTGTCAGTCTGTCTGTCTATTCCTCGGTGTTGTCTTGTCTTTCTGTCTCTCTCATCCTTAGTGATTACAAAGGGAGGACCTGTTTACACCATGCAGCGGCAGAGGGGTACACCCAGACCATGAAGATCGTCCTGGCCACCAACATCAAACTACTGGACAAGCTGGATGAGGAAGGGGTTCAAACAACGTTTATGCTTCATTCAGACAACATTTATGTTTCAGGACAAATGAATTTTGTTTACATAATTCAGTTTTTAGCCACATAGAAAATAAAACTAAACACAAAACAATCATGATATTGTAGCCTAGCCAGACGTTCTAACAGCAATAAGCAGCCTCTTTGGAAACCATATTATTCATTTTTAAAGGTTTTTATTCTTCAGATACTGAATGACTGAATGGATAAACGTACCTGGTGATGTGTTGGTTCGGTGATGATTTGAATTCACAAATCGTGTTGTTGTTGATGTTGTTGTGATCAGAGCACTGCGTTGCACTTGGCAGCCCGGGACGGCCATGTAGCAGCGGTGAGACTGTTGCTCCAGAGAGGGGCGGAGATCAGCCTCAACAAGAACCACGCCTCCTTCTTCCACGAAGCACTGCAACATGGGAGGAAGGACGTGATTAACGCCATCATCGACAGTGACAGGTCAGTCCAGAAAACAAATACTTTATTGATCCAGTCGACGGAAATTCTTCTGCTTTGTACCCGACCCCTTTAAAAAGACAGAGGTTGGAGCAGGGGGCAGCCACGGTGCAGTGAGCAGTGTTAGGGGACCAATGGGTTAGTCCAGTGGACTTAGGGTTGCAAAATTCTGGTGATTTACCCAGAATTCCTAGGTTTTTCTAAAAAGATCAAATCCTAGATGGAAGTGTCCTGGAAGTAATAGGGATTAAGAAGGAAATCTATAGTCTTCCAAACGGGATTTTTGGAAAACCTGCAGGTTTTGGGAATGTGACTGGAATTTTACAATCCTAGTCTAGTGGTCCTTAACCTTTCTCTGCCATGGGTTTCTCCTGGTCCAATCATAAGGAGAGGATCACAGACCTGGGCCCTTCCAGATGAAGACATGTTCATGTCTTTTTGTTTGTTGTTTGTGTTTTACAGATGTACTCACATCCTGAGTATGTTCAAACGTGATGCTGGCCATCGTTGTCCAGTGTTGGACCTGGTTGACTTGCTGCCAGAGTCTTGCAAGGTTTGCTCCAACTCTCATTTTTGAGAAATGAGAGCAACATGTAGCCTACTGTATTTGACAAAAGAACATTTGATTTGATTTAATGGGTGTCCTGAGAACAAATATATTATTTCCCCCATGTCATTGCTGAATACTAGAAGTTCAAGTTCTCAGTCATCTTAGTTGATAAAATAAGAGTTCATGATAATATGACTGTTGCAAATACACAATCATAAAAATCCCAAGTGACCATTAGTTTAACCAGGAGGTTAACCAGGTGATTTCACCTCATCTCCTTGTACCTGTTAAGTACCTTCTGGATCGCTGCATTAGAGAATCAGACGACGATACCAGAAGTCCTGACTACCATGTGAGTATATTATACCATATACACTTAATACTAGGGATGCAAAATGACAGTTAACTTCTACAAAACATTTCCTGGTTTTCCAGAAGTCTTGGTTGGAGGATTCCCTATTTCCCTGCGTATTCCCTCTAGATTCCGGGGAATCTTCCAGAATTTAATGGAAAACCTGAACGATTTTGGGAAAGATACTGGAATTTTGCAACCCAACTGTACGATTTCAGTTTAAAAAATGAATTAAAAAAAATCGGGAACATTTTTACAATTTCAAATGTTGTTTTCTTTCTTTTGTGTAGATCGACTACAACTTCCAGTGGCTTCAGGCTCCAATAGCGCTGACGAAGCATGCAAAGGTAGACGAAGGCCTGAAGATCCAACCTCTGGCCACTCTGAATGTAAGAACAATACAAGTACATTAGACAATTTTTTTTTAACCTCAGTTTCTATTGTAGATTTACTGTAAAAGCAAGCCTGTACTGTTCAGAACAGTGAGCTCCTGTGGCAGCGAGAGTTGTAACGAGAACAGCCTGGTGAAGGTCTATTGAGACATAAACGTTGGTGTACAAAAGATCCATTAACTGTTGGAAGCATCAAAATCACTAGTGTGCTAGAGTTCAAAAAAAAAAATATTAAGAGAGAGATTATTATCCGATACAATGATCCAAATACTCACCAACCTTTTATTCTCTCTCTCAGGCTATGGTGAAATACAACCGCATAGAGCTCCTCACACACCCTGTCTGCAAGAAATACCTGGAAATGAAGTGGTCAGTATTTAGAGTAATCTAGAACCCTATTCTGTATAGCAGGGGTTGGAACCTAAATTATTTCCCAATCGTTTCATTTTTAACAGAACCACCATTTGTTAAGTTCCTTTCCACTGTTCCGGCCAGCAAAATAAAGTTCTGAAACGGTTCAGGAACCCCCCCCCAAAAAAAGTACCGGTTTATATCAGTCCTTTTAACCTGTAAAATCATGTTGTTTTTTAAAATTTAGCTCATTAAACTACTTCACCAATCAGTGCGGATCGAGCAGGCAAGCTAGTTGTTTACATGCGTGATGGACAGACAAGTGTAGCCTATGGCACAAGATGAGAGCGAGTGTGGATTGAGGAGGAGGCTTGAAGCACTGAATTAGGTCCACAGAATATTATACCTACAGAGGAGCGGCTTCTATGGAGGAACTTTGAATGTCCTTTGAGCTCGCTAGCTAACAAACTTGTGTGTGCAGAGCGGCACCAGAATTAAAAGCACGTCTTACTTTTTAGTAGTTAATAAACTAGGCCTATAGTATCCTTAACTGGCATTGAAAATGCTACAGTAGTCTATGCTTCAGGGGGGGAGGGGCTACAGCAGTCTACGCTTCGGAGGGGGAGGGGCTACAGCAGTGTACACTTCGGAGGGGGAGGGGCAAAATTGGCAACAAAAGCTTCTCTCTGACAATCAGCGGTATTACTTGTACAAACAAACCTCTTAATTGGCACTCATTGAAACATGCGTGATCTGAGAATGAATCAAGGCAAAAGAGGAGTATTGACAGTACATCATGCGGTTTCCTTTGGGCAACAGCAGTGTACACTTCGGAGGGGGAGGAGCTACAGCAGTCTACGCTTCGGAGGGGGAGGGGCTACAGCAGTGTACGCTTCGGAGGGGGAGGGGCTACAGCAGTGTACGCTTCGGAGGGGGAGGGGCTACAGCAGTCTACGCTTCGGAGGGGGGAGGGGCTACATTAGTCTATGCTTTGGAGGGGGAGGGGCTACAGCAGTCTACGCTTCAGAGGGGGGAGGGGCTACAGTAGTCTACGCTTCAGAGGGGGGATGGGCTTCAGAGGGGGAGGGGCTCACACACACTGGCAAAGATTTTTAGCTTGCAGGCAGACACTGGCTTTGCATAGGAGCTTTTTTTGTGTGAGTAGAAAAAAATTGGCTGGAACATTTTACTTTATTTGTATATAACTTTTATTTAAACAAATTCATATTTACAATGACGGCCTCCAAGAGGCAAAAGGCCTCCTGCGGGACCAAGGCTGGGATTAAAATGCATCACGGCAAGAGAGACACCACAACTCTACATAAAGAGAGACCTAAGACCACAACACAGCATGGCAGCAACACACGACAACACAGCATGGTAGAAACACAACATGACAACACAGCATGGCAGCAACACACGACAACACAGCATGGTAGAAACACAACATGACAACACAGCATGGCAGCAACACACGACAACACAGCATGGTAGAAACACAACATGACAACACAGCATGGCAGCAACACACGACAACACAGCATGGTAGAAACACAACATGACAACACAGCATGGCAGCAACACAACATGATAACAACACGGTAGCAACACAACAAGGTAGCAGCACAAACACAGTACAAGCATTAAATAATGTTATTGACCGGTTCAAATGCCTTTAAAAATAACATTTCTGTTCAAGAACAGTATGGATCACTTTCGTTCCAGGTTCCGTTTCTGTTCCTTGAATTTTGTTCCAGTTTTCGGTTCTGTTCCCTGAATCGGTTCCAACCCCTGCTAGACAGTACACTGATTTCGACCAGGGCCCATTAGGCTTTTATGATTCTTCTATTTCCTATCTCCAGGATGGCTTATGGGAGCGCTGCCCACCTTCTGAACCTGTTTGTATACCTGCTGGGTCTGCTTCCTCTCACCCACCTCATAGTGAGCCTGAGACCCAGCCTGGACTACACCGGCCCTGACAACACCACAGCTGTCACCATGGTGCCCATTTCCTTCAGAGAGGTACTGTACACTAATACTCGCTGCATGGATGTCAAATGCCAGGTGCTGTGGGCTCGGCTGTAATGGTGTGTGTGTGTGTGTATGTGTGTGCGTGCGTGCGTGCGTTAGGAGGAATTGTAATGAAAGGAGCAGATGTTTTGTGTTTATTAACAAACATAAAGAAAGCGAGTGCATAGTGGGGGGGGACCTTGCCATAATGGATTAGCTAGTATCAATTTACTAGTGGGAATAAAAATGACATGATTCTCACTACGTGCCTTTGACTTGTTCAGGTCTAGTGGTCAAACAGTTGAATGGAAGTGATTTTTATTATGCATTCGCTAGTATACGCTATATAAAACAACACACTGCTATAGACAGAGTTTCTCAAACTTGGTCCTGGGGACCCAAAGGGTCGCACATTTCGAGGTTTTCCCTAGCACAACACATCTTATTCAAATAGCCTAATCACCTCACCATAAAGACTAGGGCAAAAAAAATAACGAAATGTGCACCCCTTGAGGTAACCAGGACCAAGTTTGGGAAATGCTGCTATAGAAAGACAGGTTCCCATTAGTCAAGGTCGCAGGTCATTGAGTCGATTCATACAGTACATTACAACTGTCTCTAAAGTAGTGTACTATATAGGGAATAGGGTTATGGGCCCTGGTCTAAAGTAGTGCACTATATAGGGAATAGGGCGCCATTTGGGATGCAATCATGGTGATGTCATCACACATCACTCATTCCCCAGAAGGAGGAGGGTACAGTCATGTGACCTTGTTGACCAGATCATTGGCTGGGTCTGAAATGACACCCTGTTCACTATATGGTGCACTACTCTGGTTAGGGCCCGCAGGTCTCTGATTAGGGCCCGCAGGTCTCTGATTAGGGCCCGCAGGTCTCTGATTAGGGCCCGCAGGTCTCAGGTCAGGGCCCGCAGGTCTCTGATTGAATGTATTTCACCATAAAGGGAATAGGGTACCATTAAGGACACAGCAGGTTTGCCTTTAGACATGTTTTGTAAATTTTCCACGTAAAATATTTGTGATTATTTTATATCATTATTTTATGTAGCTGACTGCCGCAGCAGCAGAGAGCTAGAGTTAGTTCATACGCATCGTCGCTGAAGCGCGTATTACACACATGCAGCAATGTAATGTTGTCTGCAGTAGTTTGTACATTGTATTTCCTATTTGTAATTGCTACTAACCATCTTTTTGCATCTCTATGTATCTTTTAAACGGAAAACGGTTACATGTGGGGTCTTCTTCCTTTGATTTCCTGTATAAAGTGCAACCAGGGACCAAACACCAGCCTGCTCTTGCTACAGTCTCTTTTTCCACTTTGTATAACTAACTTTACATGCCGATAGGCCGAACTCTTATCAACTTTTGAAGCAGCTCCTTCTCCCACCAAATAAAACTGTGGCATCAAGCTCCATTTAAGGGCATATCGTGGCCAGAGTTTACCCCACGAGGGCCACACATACTCAGTTGTGAAACATCTCCACTGCTGGGGCAGTCAGCTATATAAAACAATCGCAAATGTTTTAGGTGGAAAAGTATTGTACACATATCCTGACTCAAAACCGATAGTACTTTTTACAACAACAAAAAAATGCTAATTTGGCCGTACGCTTTCGATAAAACAATGAATCTGTCCACAGTTTGCGGATTTGTGAATCAGGCATTCACTGACAACGGAGCAGAGCGGGGTCTACATCCAGTAACGTGTCACATGACCCGTTTTTTTTTCTTCAGCTGTCTCAGTTCTGCAATCCAGTGAGCGAGAGGGGGAGAGGGCAAACTCCACTGAACTAGTTTCAATACTTTGGAATCACTTGGAAGTTTATGGATTTTGGGTAAACTTCTCCTTTAAATCTGACAACCTTTCACCTTTCTCCCCACAGCAAGGTTCCTTCCTGTTCAGCTGCATGGTGATGGTGCTGGTGATGAACATTTATTCCATGGGGAAGGAAGTGATGCAGATGTACCACCAGGTAGACCTTCAGTAACGTCTCCAGGCAGACATACAGACCGTCGCTCATGATGGATCAAGGGGATCTCTTATTTAAACATGTTATCACAGTATAAATGTGACAAAATATTAACTTTACAACTTTAACGATGCAGGTGACTGGTGCCAGTTAATGGTGACTGGTGCCAGGTGCTGGTGACTGGTGCCAGTTACTGGTGACCGGTGCCAGTTACTGGTGACCGGTGCCAGTTACTGGTGACCGGTGCCAGTTACTGGTGACCGGTGCCAGTTACTGGTGACTGGTGACTGGTGCCAGTTACTGGTGACTGGTGACTGGTGCCAGTTACTGGTGACTGGTGCCAGTTACTGGTGACAGGTGACAGGTGACTGGTGACTGGTGACAGGTGACTGGTGACTGGTGCCAGTTACTGGTGACTGGTGACTGGTGACAGGTGACTGGTGACTGGTGACTGGTGCCAGTTACTGGTGACTGGTGACAGGTGACTGGTGACAGGTGACTGGTGCCAGTTACTGGTGACAGGTGACTGGTGACAGTTACTGGTGACTGGTGCCAGTTACTGGTGCCAGTTACTGGTGACAGGTGACTGGTGACTGGTGCCAGTTACTGGTGACTGGTGACTGGTGCCAGTTACTGATGACAGGTAACTGGTGACTGGTGACTGGTGACTGGTGCCAGTTGCTGGTGACAGGTGACAGGTGACTGGTGCCAGTTACTGGTGACAGGTGACTGGTGACAGTTACTGGTGACTGGTGACTGGTGCCAGTTACTGGTGACTGGTGACTGGTGCCAGTTACTGGTGCCAGTTACTGGTGACAGGTGACTGGTGCCAGTTACTGGTGACTGGTGACTGGTGCCAGTTACTGGTGACAGGTGACAGGTGACTGGTGACTGGT
This sequence comes from Salmo trutta, assembly GCF_901001165.1. NCBI lineage: Eukaryota > Metazoa > Chordata > Actinopteri > Salmoniformes > Salmonidae > Salmo > Salmo trutta. Next base: position 3,508,644 of record NC_042958.1, read on the forward strand.
GCCAGTTACTGGTGACTGGTGACTGGTGACAGTTACTGGTGACTGGTGACTGGTGCCAGTTACTGGTGACTGATGACTGGTGCCAGTTACTGGTGACTGGTGCCAGTTACTGGTGACTGGTGACTGGTGCCAGTTACTGGTGACTGGTGACTGGTGCCAGTTACTGCCTGTAACTTGCTAGTTGCTGTTTATTGGTGGTGTCAAAAGTGTTATAGTTCTTTAATACAGAAACCGCTGGTTAAACAGTGAAATATTGTCAGTTCTTCCACGTGTGATCAATTGGGCCAATTCAAAAGCAAAGATATTTTCAGTAGGCTTCAAAATGTGAATACTCATTTAACTCAAGTAAAGTTTGTTAGTCTTGCAATAAAGTCAATTGGAGGCTCATTATAAAAATGAGAGTTTCAGACGTGTACCTGATATTCTCTTGTTTTCTCTCAATAGCGTTTGAATTACTTCAAGGATCCCTTTAACTATCAGGACTGGATCGTGGCCATCTTCTCTCTTCTCTTTGTCATCCCCATGTACTTCAATGTTGAGGGGTCTTGGTACTGGCAGGCTGGGGCGATGGCAGTTTTTCAATCCTGGATTAGCTTCCTCTTCTATCTGCAAAGGTTTTTACTAACTGTCCAAAACAATGTAGCTGACATTCCTCGGTGTAGACTGACAATAAAAAAATATTTTACATAGGTTTTTTTGACTATTGTAAGTAGTGCACATATCAAATGTTATTAAAATCCTTCCTGTGTTTACTCTTGCCAGGTTTGAGCACTTTGGGATTTACGTGGTGATGTTTAACGAGATTGCCAAGACATTGTGGAAAATCCTACTGCTATTCTTCTTTCTGATGCTGGCTTTTGCCTTGGTCTTCCATGCCCTCATGCTCAATCAGGTGAGAAGACACATCACAAATACCGGTCCCATTTTAAATGACACAATGTTTTTTTAAAGGTCAACTGCCCTTGGAAAACCAACTTCTCCTTTTGAAAGCGGCCTATGTGGCATGGATATGAGTCAGAAACATTATTCTAGTGTTCAAAATTGACTACAGAGTATAATAGGATACGTTTGGTCATGAAGTCAGTCTTATCCAAAACTGGAGGATTACTTATATGGTCACTTTTGCCAATGATGACCAATTGCCCAGAGAGAATAACACGTTGACAAGTCTACATAGGTGTGCAACACACATACATCTCTCTCTCTTGGCAAATAGGAGTGAAAATGGGCTTCCATAAACTTGGTGCAAACTTCCAATGCATTTCAACAATGTTGCTAAATGGCCAGGAATGGATTACATCCGACACGGTCACTTCCGCTGCCTGTCAACAATCAAACCACTGGTGTTGGTGAGTACGTTAGCTAGGTACATAGCTGGTACTAGCTAGCTAGCTAGTAGCTACTTTTGGTTACACAACATTATTTGATAATGCTAACGAGGCAGGCTAACTTTGATACCACAGATGAAAGGAGAATGATACTGTAACTAGCTAAATACATCTGTAGCTAGCTAAATACAAGCTAACATGTGATGTGATTTAGCATGTCAGAGGAAGATGTGTATAGCTCATGTTAGCTGTAGCCCATTGGCATGTAGGGTCAATACAGATCAAGCACTTGGATACTATATAGACTGCAAGATAATTGTAGGCTGTAGCCAGCTTGCATTCAATCATTTTTCAACTTGAACTGGCTAGCTAATGTTAGCTAGCTGGCTAACATTAGCTAGCTCGTCAACTCATTTCAACTCAGAAAAAGACATGATAACTTACCCAAATTTGCAAGTTAAGAGCTAGCTTGTTAGAATTCAGGGCTCCATCTGCCCAAAACATCATGCCTGTCAGCAAACATTCAGTAACGTACACAGCGTGTTGAATAGTAATGGCGTCAGCGTCGCCAGTCTGAATTCATTCTGTAGTTACTGTCCCTCCATTAGCATATAAATTACATATACTAGAGAAAGTTATTTTTCTGGTTATATGTTTATTGAGTGATGATATTTCATTTCATTCACAGTCTACGTACAGAACCTGGTGGGGGCCCCTCTACCATATCAGGAGCTGCCCCAACAGGCTGAGGCAGTAACCAGACGCCAGCTTCAGAGTAACGGAGGACACACTTTTGATCTTGTCAATGGTCAAAATACCACTTAAAGCGAGACCGATTCAAGACCAAGACCAGAGCGAATCGAGTTAGTGTCAAGACCAATACCGGAGAGGGGGGTGAGACTGAGTCAAGACCAAGAGGGTGACGAGAGGTCCAAGTCAAGACCGAGTCCAGAAAAATGTGAATCCAATTCAAGACCATTACTGTAATTTTGTAAAATCGGCACCATAATAAATGTTCATAATGTCCCATATTTCTGTGTCCCATATTTCTGTGTCCAGTATTTCTGTGTCCATATAACATTTGGATACTTTGGATACTTTAGACATTCGGAATGGTGAACAAAATGCATGCTGGGAAAGAGCCACTCTACAAGTTGTTACTAATCCAAACTGTGGGGAACGAGGTGGACCTTCTACACTTTCAGAGAAAGGCTAATGATTTATAAAATAATACAATAATAATATTATTATTTTCAATTATGTTCTGACAGGAACAATTATTTTAGCAGGTGACCTAAGTCATACATTCGATAAGATTGACAGACATAGTAATAAAAAAAGGTAAATTTAGGGATCCTCCAATGAGGATGAAAAATGTAATCTCTACAAATAATTTACAGGACACCTGGAGATTACTTTTCCCAACTACAAAACACCACTCCTTTTTCTCTCAAAGAATAAAAGCTTTTCAAGAATGTATTATATTTTTATTTCCTAAAATGCATTCAACAATTTACTGGATAAAAAAAATCATAATATAGTGATATTGGATTATTCTCCGGTATCATATTAATTACACCAGTAGAAAATAAACTTAGCGATAGAATTTGGAGAACGAACAGAGCGCATCTTCTAGACCCAAAATGTATTAAATGCGTAAACGAAAAGGAAAACGTGGGAAAAAATGAAATAATGGCAATTAGGAAAAAAAAAAGAATAACTCACGGTCTACAGCAATCCGTTAAGAGCACTACAACAATAGAACACCTTAACAATAGAACACCTTAACAATAGAGCACTACAACAATAGAACACCTTAACAATAGAACACCTTAACAATAGAACACTACAACAATAGAACACTATAACAATAGAACACCTTAACAATAGAACACTACAACAATAGAACACTATAACAATAGAACACTTTAACAATAGAACACTATAACAATATAACACTATAACAATAGAACACTACAACAATAGAACACATTAACAATAGAACACTATAACAATAGAGCACTACAACAATAGAACACTATAACAATAGAACACTATAACAATAGAACACTATAACAATAGAACACTATAACAATAGAACACTATAACAATATAACACTATAACAATAGAACACTATAACAATAGAACACTATAACAATATAACACTATAACAATAGAACACTTTAACAATAGAACACTATAACAATAGAACACTATAACAATAGAACACTATAACAATAGAACACTTTAACAATAGAACACTATAACAATAGAACACTATAACAATAGAACACTATAACAATATAACACTATAACAATATAACACTATAACAATAGAACACTATAACAATATAACAATAGAACAATGTAACATCATAACAATAGAGCACTGTAACAATAGAACACCATAACACTATAACAATAGAACAATGTAACATCATAACAATAGAACACTGTAACAATAGAACACCATAACACTATAACAATAGAACAATGTAACATCATAACAATAGAACACTGTAACAATAGAACACCATAACACTATAACAATAGAACAATGTAACATCATAACAATAGAACACTGTAACAATAGAACACCATAACATCATAACAATAGAACACTGTAACAATAGAACACCATAACACTATAACAATAGAACACTGTAACAATAGAACACCATAACACTATAACTATAGAACACTGTAACAATATGGAAGATAAATAAATATATTCTACAACAACCAATATCACTCCCTTAAAACACAACCTTATGGAACAATCCTTGGATAGCTTTTCAGAATTCACTGATAGATTGGTCCGCATGGAAAACTAAAGGCATTGTTAGCGCCGATTTGGACATATTTGTATAAAAGACAGAACATTCAGAGCTCCATGTATATTTGTGTAAATATGAATGTATATGATGAAATATTAGGTACGTACCTTTATGATTTATATTTACCTGTTTGAGATGTATTCATTTGTTGTTAGTGTAACTTAGTTTTGTCCCCCCCCCCTCTTGCCCATTCATTGTACTGCAGTAAGTGTGTTAGGATAAAAGCAGGAAGTTGGGCCTTTGGGGGGAGGAGTCCTTGCTAGACGCGGGAGCGGTATAGTTTTTTGACCATACAGACATACAGACATACAGACAGGTCATATTGTGTATTTTCCATATCAAGTAACCTATGTTTTAAGTTGATTGGATATTCATTTTCCTGTTAGATATAAGAAGAATAAACATTTTTGTTGCACCATATCCCTGGATCACATTGAATGTTTGGCTTTTTGGAAACCTTGAGTGTGGACTGTATGCGTACCAAACAACCCCGCTTCAGGCTTGGGCAGTGGCTATGGTAAAGAGGAAAGGAAGCCACTACAGGCATAGAAACTGTAAATGACTTGGTAACAGGAAATGCATTTATTTCCATGACAAAATTAACAGTAATTTCAGACTGACAAGTGTAGATAGTTTCAAATACAAATTAATAGTTACATATCACAGAATTTAAATGTGGAATATTTTGGACATCATAGCAACCTTGAGGGAATCATATGATAGGGAAGATATACAAAATCTTGCAGAGAGCATACCCAGCTAGCAATGAGGAATCGGCCCAGAAGCGACTCTAATGATAATTTGAAAACAGTTGCTTGAAAGGCATGAGCTCTGCTTTGTTTTTTTGCGCGGGCTGTACTGTACACACTTCATCAGTCTCTCATTCACAATTTGACAGAATTTCACGGCAGTATTCCATTTGTGTGTCCGTAATGCACCCTAAAAGAATCCATGCCTTTTGTGGGCAGTGGCTGTTGTGCCCTTGATCCTGGAGTGCTGCGTTATCATAGGATAGGCAGCTGCAGCTATCACCAAGCTATGCTAGCTAGCTGCTGTCAGCTTGGCTAAACACAAGATCAGTACAAGCTTTAGACTACACACAGAACTGACCATCTTGAGATGGCAGGTCAGTCAGGTTGGGAGAAGTCCTCTACTTCAAAACTTCATTCTCTCCATAGAAAAGCTAGTTTAGTTTACCTCGCTTTACTCACTACTGCCCTTCGTTGTGATTGAATGGCAAAGACACCCCCCAAGACGACTCTTGTTTGCCTTGAGTCGTAGCCGCTAGCATTTCTTAATGAGCACTGATGAAAAACAAGGCCTAATCAGGAAGTGCAGATGCCCTTTAAGGCCTAATGACACCTTCATAAACCCTTCATAAGGCCTACATAGTTAATTTGTAAATAAATCAAATCAATGAAGATATCTGAGATGGAACTAAGATCTGCTTATGTTTTAAGTCCTCTGCCATGTTCCATGTTCCATGTCATCCCATTTCTTTTTCGCTCTTTTGTTCTTTCAGAAAGAGTTTGAGCGACTGGACTTGTCTGGAGTCCAGATCTTTGTGATGATGGTTGGAGAACTGAATTACCAAAGCAACATTCTGGACATATACCTAGACAACAAACTTCCATTTCCCTTACTCACTTTCTATATGTTTGTGGTGTTTGTCATCCTCATGCCAATCCTGCTGATGAACATGATGGTAAGCCTCTCCATGATCTAAAGCGTGTCAAACTTTCACTGGAGGGACGAATCTCTGAGGGTTTTCACTCCTCCCTTGTACATGATTGGAACTTCCCTCACCTGGTTAACTAGGTCTTAATTAGACACAAATTGAAAGAAAAGAATAAAAACCAGCACACACACAGCCCCTCCATAGAATGACCTTGACACCCCTGGTCCATCTCAACTGTCCAAAATGGCTTCCTCTCCTTCCTCTCCTTTCCTTAGATCTGTGTTGATGAATGGAAGGAGATGAGGCAAGAAAACTACTTCAGATTATTGAAATGCAGCCCCACATTTCACAGGAAAGATGATTCTTATTTGAGTGTGTTTGTCACGCCCTGATCTGTTTCACCTGTCCTTGTGATTGTCTCCACCCCTCTCCAGGTGTTGCCCCTCTTCCCCATTATCCCCTGTGTATTTATACCTGTGTTCTCTGTTTGTCTGTTGCAAGTTCGTTTTGTTCTTCAAACCTACCAGCTGTATTCCCCCTGCTCCTGTCTTGCCTATTGTTCCTGTTTTTCCCGGTTTTGACCTTTCCTGAGCTTGTCTGCCGTCCTGTACCTTTGCACCACTACTCTGGATTATCGACCTCTGCCTGCCTTGACCTGTCGTTTGTCTGCCCCTGTTGCTGTAATAAACATTGTGTCACGCCCTGATCTGTTCCACCTGTCCTTCTCCACCCCCTCCAGGTTTCGCTGATTATCCCCAGTGTATTTATCCCTGTGTTTCCTGTCTCTCTGCGGCAGTTCATCTTGTATGTTTCCAAGTCATCCAGCATTTTTTCCCGTTCCCCCTGCTTTTTGCATTTCTCCTTTTTCTAGTCCTCCCAGTTTTGACGCTTGCCTGTTTCTGGACATTGTACTTCATTGCAATTGGATCTTACCTTCAAACCTGTTAGTGTTTTAGGCAGGATTATTGGGATGTGTCTTGTCCTGGAGGAAAAACGGAGCTATTTCCACCAAATGGGTCAGCTGCAAAGTCAAAATTGGCTATATTGTAAAAATGTAAACAAATTTTAAAAAAATAGCTGTTTGGTATTAATTTAAGGTTAAGGTTAGGCATTAGGGTTTGCAGTGTGGTTAAAGTTAAGGTTTGTATGACTTTGTGGCTGTGCCAGCTACTGACCACTCTGCAGAGCTGCCTCCAGAACAACATTCATGACTAAAAACGCTAACCTACGTGTTGTAGATCGGTTTGGCGGTCGGCGACATCGCTGAGGTAAAGAGAACCGCAGCTCTGAAGAGAATAGCCATGCAGGTGTGTTGCTGTCACTCAGTCCTTTTGGTTTTTGATTTCATTACAGACACAATACATAACATCTAATGGATTCTTGTTCAGTGTGTCGCATCTTTCCTCAAAGTCCTCAATTTACAAAATTCCTCTGATGTTCTTCACTGAAGTGTACTGTAAAGTTGTTCTGATGGGGTCAATATCACTTCCTCATCATACTGTACCTAATCGTAGACCAACAACTATTCCCGAAACCTTTCTTAAAGTCCTCAATATAACAAAATGCCATACTTGCTGATTTTGTTGACTGAAGGCATTGATTTATTTCCATGTCAGATCGAGCTCCACACCAATCTGGAGGAAAAAATGCCGTACTGGTTGTTGAAGAGAGTGGACCAGTCATTCTTCACCATCTACCCCAACCGCAAGTGCTCCAAGGTGGGTATGGCTCCTCGTTAGGGTTGCAAAATGTCGGTAACTTACCTATAATTCCCAGGTTTTCCAAAAATACCAGGTAAGAAATTCCATGAATCAGGAGTGAATAAGCAGAAAATACAGAATCCTTCAACCAGAATTTTGGTCAAATTACTGTAATTTTGTAACCCCTGTATCTGGTGCTTACCACTGATGTGTTGGTAAGAAAAACGTTGGTAGAAATAAAAGCTGATTACCGTTTGAGGTGAATAAAGCAATGCTCCCTGTGTTTTCAATGCAGTCTTCACCTTCTACCATCCTACTGGGGAAATTAAAACAGTCTTCACCTACCATCCTACTGGGGAAATTAAAACAGTCTTCACCTTCTACCATCCTACTGGGGAAATTAAAACAGTCTTCACCTTCTACCATCCTACTGGGGAAATTAAAACAGTCTTCAGGACTTACTGTGCTCACTCTCTATGCTAAACTATAACAGAGCTTTGTGGAAAGCCAGGGTTTGGAGAAATCAATGGTTCCTTGTTCTTTTTTTCCAAAAGGCCTCAATACTTTATTTCTGGAGTCAAGGAGAAGAAAACGAAGCGCGTACACGTCTAATGACCAACTCATCCAATTCAACCCCTGTCGAGGCTGAACTACGCAAACAGAAGTACAGGTAAGTCACACACTCACTCACTCACACACACACAATCAGGGATCTGGAGTGTTTAAATGGTGCGTGAGCTGCCTCTAGTGGTCTGACGTAAAAACCAGTGGCACTCTTCTAGGTCGACTAGAGACACAGTACAGGGAGATTTTACCAAATGTTGCTTTTTATATTCTAGACGTTTTTTAAAAGCAACTCAAATTGTAAGAAAGTGCTCAACAGCAACATACTAAGTGCATGTATGCTCTAAACACTGAGAGTAAGCAGAGCAACAGGGAAAGCCTCCCTACTGTAACTAAGCAACAGGGAAAGCCTCCCTACTGTAACTAAGCAGAGCAACAAGGAAAGCCTCCCTACTGTAACTAAGCAACAGGGAAAGCCTCCCTACTGTAACTAAGCAGAGCAACAAGGAAAGCCTCCCTACTGTAACTAAGCGACAGGGAAAGCCTCCCTACTGTAACTAAGCAGAGCAACAAGGAAAGCCTCCCTACTGTAACTAAGCAGAGCAACAAGGAAAGCCTCCCTACTGTAACTAAGCAACAGGGAAAGCCTCCCTACTGTAACTAAGCAGAGCAACAGGGAAAGCCTCCCTACTGTAACTAAGCAACAGGGAAAGCCTCCCTACTGTAACTAAGCGACAGGGAAAGCCTCCCTACTGTAACTAAGCAGAGGAACAGGGAAAGCCTCCCTGCTGTAACTAAGCAACAGGGAAAGCCTCCCTAGTGTAACTAAGCGACAGGGAAAGCCTCCCTAGTGTAACTAAGCGACAGGGAAAGCCTCCCTACTGTAACTAAGCAGAGCAACAGGGAAAGCCTCCCTACTGTAACTAAGCAACAGGGAAAGCCTCCCTACTGTAACTAAGCGACAGGGAAAGCCTCCCTACTGTAACTAAGCAGAGGAACAGGGAAAGCCTCCCTGCTGTAACTAAGCAACAGGGAAAGCCTCCCTAGTGTAACTAAGCGACAGGGAAAGCCTCCCTACTGTAACTAAGCAGAGCAACAGGGAAAGCCTCCCTACTGTAACTAAGCAACAGGGAAAGCCTCCCTACTGTAACTAAGCAGAGCAACAAGGAAAGCCTCCCTACTGTAACTAAGCGACAGGGAAAGCCTCCCTACTGTAACTAAGCAACAGGGAAAGCCTCCCTAGTGTAACTAAGCAGAGCAACAAGGAAAGCCTCCCTACTGTAACTAAGCGACAGGGAAAGCCTCCCCACTGTAACTAAGCAGAGCAACAAGGAAAGCCTCCCTACTGTAACTAAGCAGAGCAACAAGGAAAGCCTCCCTACTGTAACTAAGCAGAGCAACAAGGAAAGCCTCCCTACTGTAACTAAGCAACAGGGAAAGCCTCCCTGCTGTAACTAAGCAGAGCAACAAGGAAAGCCTCCCTGCTGTAACTAAGCGACAGGGAAAGCCTCCCTGCTGTAATTAAGCGGAAACCTTGAGAAACCAGTCAGACTGATAAAACCAAACATGTTTCTATATGTTCCAGACTGAAGGAGATATCCAGTGTGTATATTTCTATATAATCCCATACAGACTGAAGGAGATATCCAGTGTGTATATTTCTATATAATCCCATACAGACTGAAGGAGATATCCAGTGTGTATATCTCTATATAATCCCATACAGACTGAAGGAGATATCCAGTGTGCTGGAGAAGCAGCACGACCTGATAAAGCTGATGATCCGGAAGATGGAGATCACATCAGAGGCAGACGAACGTGACGGGCCCACAGAGGTCAAAGGTTACAGGCAGAGGTCAAACTGGGGCCAAGCCAAGGGCTCCAACTGGATCCCGCTGATTAAGGTCCTCGAGAGCAAGAACGTTTGAGTCCTTCAATTTACTGGTGACTAAGGTTGCGAAATTCCATTTGTCGGTTTTCCAGAAATCCTGGGTGGAAGATCATTGGGATCAAAAGGGAATAAACAAGAGATCCAGGAACCTCCAACCAGGATTTGTGAAAACCAGGGGAATTTTAGGAAAGGTCAGAATTGTGCATCCTTATTGATGACCATCAACAATATGTCAAGAATATTTAAAATACAGAACATTTTTATATATACAATACTTGAACTGATATTGTTTTCAAAACTTACTGTAGGATACTATGATTAGCATGAATGACTTATCAGTGGGGATACTATTTCTGATGCACTTTTGATTGGTTAATCATGGATCTCTCTCTGCTAACGCTATACTTGTATTTGTCAATGTGTTCGTAGATTCTTCTATGCACGTAATAATAATTGCATGTGATTGAAATTATTTGAATATTGTATGTATATTTTATCTTATAACCTGTCTGAAACATACTGGAACCAATAAAAATGATGAAATCGTTCCCATATATCGTGCTCATGCCTCTCCATAATATCAATATGCCTCGTCCATTACTGTCCTGGTTAGTGATTACTGTCTTATTTCACTGTAGAGCCTCTAGCCCTGCTCAATATGCCTTAACCAACCATGTTGTTCCACCTCCCACATATGCGATAACATCACCTGATTTAAACATCTCTAGAGACTATATCTCTCATTACTCAATGCCTAGGTTTACCTCCAATGTACTCTCTTCCTACCATACCTTTGTCTGTACATTATGCCTTGAATCTCTGCTATCGTGCCCAGAAACCTGCTCCTTTTACTCTCTGTTCCAAACATGCTAGACAGCCAGTTCTTTTAGCCCTTAGCTGTACCCTTATCCTACTTCACCTCTTTTCCTCTGGTGATGTAGAGGTTAATCCAGGACCTGCAGCATCTAGCTCCACTCCTACTCCCCAGGTGCTCTCATTTGTTGACCTCTGTAACCGTAAAAGCCTTGGTTTCGTGCATGTTAACATTAGAAGCCGCCTCCCAAAGTTTGCTTTATTCACTGCTTTAGCACATTCTGCCAACCCGGATGTCTTAGCCGTGTCTGAATCCTGGCTTAGGAAAATGTTACGTGAATTAAGTTATCAATGTTCTTAAACCGAACTTCAATTAAACTACTCAGTCTGCCCCCCCCCCCCCCCCCCCCCCCCCAGAGGGTGTAAGATTCTGGTTGAATGAAGCAGATGGAGAACCAGCCTACAATGGTCAAAACGTTTATTTATGAGAGCTCTAAAATTCATACAATGCACACAGCCTTTTATATTACCACACACACACAAATAAACTTACATCAGTAGAGAACTCCACCCCGCTTTAGGCGGATGTATTTTTCCACTGTACACATACCTACATTCCTTATCAAACCTTGCCACCTGTCTTCTAATCTCCTGCCAACTAAGCCGTTCCCAGGCCGTTGTTTCTCTCCCTAACTTAGGGAGGCCTCTTCTCCTGTTCCTTTCCCAAGGTCGTCTTATCAACTCTGCCCTGCTCATTTTGAAGTGGTAACAGTGTTTTACTCACACACAGTATTGGAATATAGTTTTTAACATTATTATAGCCTTATAATTGCTAATACATTTCAACAGGTTATATGGTTTCTGAGTGAAATCATTTAGTCAAACCTTTAATCATATAATTTCCATTACAGAAAACCACCAGAACTATAAAATGTTCTGCCAAGATAGAACGGCCAAAGGGGGCAGTGTTGCAATCTACTGCAGAGATAGAACTCTGCAGGCTATCTTACTATCCAGGTCTGTACCAAAACAATTCAAGCTTCTACTTCTAAAAATTCACCTTTCCAGAAACAAGTCTCTCACCGTTGCTGCTTATTATAGACCACCCTCTGCCCCCAGTTGTGCCCTGGACACCATATGTGAATTGATTGCCCCCCATCTATCTTCTGAGCTCGTGCTGCTAGGTGACCTAAACTGAGACATGCTTAACACCCCAGCCATCCTACAATCTAAGCTTGATGCCCTCAATCTCACACAAAATATCAATGAACCCACCAGGTACCACCCCAAATCCGTAAACACTGGCACCCTCATAGATATCATCCTAACCAACTTTCCCTCTAAATACACCTCTGCTGTTTTCAACCAAGATCTCAGCGATCACTGCCTCATTGCCTGCATCCGTAATGGGACCACCCCTCATCACTGTCAAACGCTCCCTAAAACACTTCAGTGAGCAGGCCTTTCTAATCGACCTGGCCCGGGTATCCTGGAAGGATATTGACCTCATCCCGTCAGTAGAGGATGCCTGGTTATTCTTTAAAAGTGCCTTCCTCCCCATCTTAAATAAGCATGCCCCATTCAAGAAATTTAGAACAAGGAACAGATACTGACTTACTGGTGTTCTTCCATGCCATCCATGGGAGGGGTGCGTCACTTGAGTAGGTTGAGCCACTGACGTGGTCTTCCTGTCTGGGTTGGCGCCCCCCCTTGGGTTGTGCCGTGGCGGAGATCTTTGTGGGCTATACTCAGCCTTGTCTTCGGACGGTAAGTTGGTGGTTGTAGATATCCCTCTAGTGGTGTGGGGGCTGTGCTTTGGCAAAGTGGGTGGGGTTATATCCTGCCTGTTTGGCCCTGTCCAGGGGTATCATCGGATGGGGCCACAGTGTCTTCTGATCCCTCCTGTCTCAGCCTCCAGTATTTATGCTGCAGTAGTTTATGTGTCGGGGGGCTAGGGTCAGTCTGTTACATCTGGAGTATTCTCTTGTCTTATCCGGTGTCCTGTGTGAATGTAAATATGCTCTCTCTAATTCTCTCTTCTCTCTTTCTTTCTCTCGGAGGACCTGAGCCCTAGGACCATGCCTCAGGACTACCTGGCATGATGACTCCTTGCTGTCCCCAGTCCACCTGGCCATGCTGCTGCTCCAGTTTCAACTGTTCTGCCTGCGGCTGCGGAACCCTGACCTGTTTCACCGGACGTGCTTGTTGCACCCTCGACAATTACTATGATTATTATTATTTGACCATGCTGGTCATTTACGAACATTTTAACATCTTGACCATGTTCTGTTATAATATCCACCCGGCACAGCCAGAAGAGGACTGGCCACCCCTCATAGCCTGGTTCCTCTCTAGGTTTCTTCCTAGGTTTTTGGCCTTTCTCAGGAGTTTTTCCTAGGGAGTTTTTCCCAGCCACCGTGCTTCTTTCACATGCATTGCTTGCTGTTTGGGGTTTTTGGCTGGGTTTCTGTACAGCACTTTGAGATTTCAGCTGATGTACGAAGGGCTATATAAATAAATTTGATTTGATTTGATATAGCCCTTGGTTCACTCCAGACCTGTCTGCCCTTGACCAGCACAAAAACATCCTGTGGCCTACTGCATTAGCATCGAATAGCCTCCGCGATATGCAACTTTTCAGGGAAGTTAGGAACCAATATACACAGGCAGTTAGGAAAGCTAAGGCTAGCTTTTTCAAACAGAAATTTGCATCCTGTAGTACAAACTCAAAAAAGTTCTGGGACATTGTAAAGTCCATGGAGAATAAGAGCACCTCTTCCCAGCTGCCCACTGCGCTGAGGCTAGGAAACACTGTCACTACCGATAAATCCACAATAATTGAGAATTTCAATAAGCATTTTTCTACGTCTGGCCATGCTGTCCACCTGGCTACCCCTACCCCGGTCAACAGCCCTGCGCTCCCCACAGCAACTCGCCCAAACCTCTCTGTCACGGTTGTCATAAGAACGGGACCAAGGCGCAGCGGATGTTGAGTTCCACATATTTATTACAAAGTGAAACTTTAAGCAAAAGCAAATAAATCAATAAACGAACAACGAAATGTGACTACGTGGTGCACAAACACAAAACAATATCCCACAAACACAGGTGGGAAAAATAGCTACTTAAATATGATCACCAATTAGAGGCAACGATTACCAGCTGCCTCTAATTGGGAACCAAACCAAAACATCAACATAGAAATTTTAAACTAGAACACCCCCTCGTCACGCCCTGACCTACTACACCATAGAGAAACAAGGGCTCTCTATGGTCAGGGCGTGACACTCTCCCACTTTTCCTTCACCCAAATCCCGATAGCTGATGTTCTGAAAGAGCTGCAAAATCTGGACCCTTACAAATCAGCCGGGCTAGACAATCTGGACCCTCTCTTTCTAAAATTATCTGCCGAAATTGTTGCAACCCCTATCACTAGCCTGTTCAACCTCTCTTTCGTATCGTCTAAGATTCCCATAGATTAGAAAGCTTCCGCGGTCATCCCCCTCAAAGCGCTTATCCCGCATGCGGGATCAACATCCAGCGAAAAATCATATCGCCATATTCATAACCGAACCATAACAAAATGTACTTTTTTTTTTCTTCTCAAATATAGGACTATTTTATATCGTTTTATAGATACACCTCTCCTGAATCGAACCACGTTGTCCGATTTCAAAAAGGCTTTACAGCAAAAGCAAAACATTAGATTATGTTAGAGGAGTACATCGTCAAAGTAGCCACATCGCCATTTTCCGACCAACCACATGCATCACAAATAACCAAAACACAGCTAAATGCAGCACTAACCTTTGACAATCTTCATCAGATGACACTCCTGGGACATCATGTTACACAATACATGCATTCTTTTGTTCGATAAACTTCATATTTATATATAAAAACAGCATTTTACATCGGCGCATGACGTTGAGAAAATATTTTCCCTCAAATGCATCCGGTGGATCAGCAATACAATTTACTAAATTACTATTCGAAAACATTTTTAAAATGTAATATCGTCATTCAAAGAATTATAGATTAACATCTCGTGAAAGCACCCGCATTGCCAGATTTAAAAATAACTTTACTGGGAAATCACACTTTGCAATAAAAGGGGATGCTATACTCAGAAAAATAGGCTAGCGATACAGGTTAGCGCCATCTTGGAACAATCTAATATCAAATCTACTCTTGTATACTATTGTAAATATTCCCTTACCTTTGATTATCTTCATCAGAAGGCACTTCCAAGAATCCCAGGTCCACAACAAATGTAGTTTTGTTTGAAAAAGTTAATAATTTATGTCCCAATAGCTTCTTCTTGTTAGCGCGTTCCGAAGGCTACTCAAAATGTACCGTAGTGCGCGGAACTTCTCATCACGAATGTGCAAAAAAAATATATTTAAGTTCGTTCAAACATGTCAAACGTTGTATAACATAAATCTTTAGGGCCTTTTTCAACCAGAGCTTCAATAATATTCAAGGGGGACGATTGCATTGTCTTTCTAAACGTTTCAAAAGGGGAGGGTAGCCAGGGGCGCCCGCGTCATAATGGTAATGGCCCTCCCCCTATGACCAACTTCCAAAGCCTCTCATTCGGACAGTTTGTACCGTAGAAGACTCAAACCACTTTCTAAAGACTGGTGACATCTAGTGGAAGCCATAGGAAGTGCTCAATGAATCCTAACTCACGGTGTGTTTTATAGGCAAAGTGCTGAAGATGAGTCCACAAATCAGATTTCCACTTCCTGTTAGGATCTGTCTCAGGGTTTTGACTGCCATATGAGTTCTGTTATACTCACAGACACCATTCAAAGTTTTAGAAACTTTAGGGTGTTTTCTATCCACATCTACTAATTATATGCATATCCTAGCTTCTGAGTTTGAGTAGGAGGCCGTTTAAAATGGGCACGTATTTTTTTCAAAATTCGCTGTTGCGCCCCCTATCCTTGGCATGCGTTAAGAGGGGGAGACACTCTAGACCCAAACTGCTACAGACCTATATCTATTCTAGCCTGCCTTTCTAAGGTCTTTGAAAGCCAAGTTAACAAACAAATTACCGTCCATTTCGAATCTCACCGTACCTTCTCCGCTATGCAATCTGGTTTCCGAGCTGGTCATGGGTGCACCTCAGCCACGCTCAAGGTCCTAAACGATATCATAACCACAATCGATAAGATACATTACTTTGCAGCCGTATTCGTCGACTTGGCCAAGGCTTTCGACTCTGTCAATCACAACATGCTTATCGGCAGACCCAACAGCCTTGGTTTCTCAAATGATTGCCTCGCTTGGTTCACCAACTACTTCTCCGATAGAGTTCAGTGTGTCAAATCGGAGGGCCTGTTGTCCGGACCTCTGGCAGTCTCTATGGGGGTGCCACAGGGTTCAATTCTCGGGCCGACTCTCTTCTCTGTATACATCAATGATGTCACTCTTGCTGCTGGTGATTCTCTGATCCACCTCTACGCAGACGACACCATTCTGTATACATCTGGCCCTTCGTTGGACACTGTGTTAACTAACCTCCAGATGAGCTTCAATGCCATACAACTCTCCTTCCGTGGTCTCCAACTGCTCTTAAATGCAAGTAAAACTAAATGTGTGCTCTTCAACTGATCGCTGCCCGCACCTGCCCACCCGTCCAGCATCACTACTCTGGACGGTTCTGACTTAGAATATGTGGACAACTACAAATACCTAGGTGTCTGGTTAGACTGTAAACTCTCCTTCCAGACTCACATCAAACATCTCCAATCCAAAATTAAATCTAGAATCGGCTTCCTATTTCTCAACAAAGCATCCTTCACTCATGCTGCCAAACATACCCTCGTAAAACTGACCATCCTACCGATCCTTGACTTCGGCGATGTCATTTACAAAATAGCCTCCAATACCCTACTCAACAAATTGGATGCAGTCTATCACAGTGCAATCCGTTTTGTCACCAAAGCTCCATATACTACCCACTGCTGCGACCTGTACGCTCTCGTTGGCTGGCCCTCGCTTCATACTCATCGCCAAACCCACAGGCTCCAGGTCATCTACAAGTCTCTGCTAGGTAAAGCCCCGCCTTATCTCAGCTCACTGGTTACCATAGCAACACCCACCCGTAGCACACGCTCCAGCAGGTATATCTGACTGGTCACTCCCAAAGCCAATTCTTCTTTTGGCTGCCTCTCCTTCCAGATCTCTGCTGCCAATGACTGGAACAAACTGCAGAAATCTCTGAAGCTGGAGACTCTTACTTCCCTCACTAGCTTTAAGCACCAGCTGTCAGAGCAGCTCACAGATCACTGCACCTGTACATATAGCTCATCTGTAAATAGCCCATCCAATCTACCTCATCCCCATACAGTATTTATTTATTTATCTTCCTCTTTTGCATCCCTGTATCTCAACTTGCACATTCATCCTCTGCACATCCTACCATTCCAGTGTTTAATTTCTATATTGTAGTTACTTTGCCACCATAGCCTATTTATTGCCTTACCTCTCTTATCCTACGTCATTTGCACATGCTGTATATAGATTTTCCTATTGTATTATTGATTGTATGTTTGTTTACTCCATGTGTAACTCTGTGTTGTTGTATGTGTCGAACTGCTTTGCTTCATCTTGGCCAGGTCGCAATTGTAAATGAGAACTTGTTCTCAACTAGCCTACCTGGTTAAATAAAGGTGAAATAAAAAAATATATATATACGTGTGAGGAAATCACACAACAGAACTATTATCCACAAGCTAGTCAGCAGTATAAACCCATTTCTTATAGACCTAGGATTACAGAAATCTGGTAACTATTCCAAAATATCCAGATTTGACAGAATTCCCGGTTGATATATTCCTGGAATCAGCATGGAATAAACACGAACTCTGTGAATCTTCCAACCAGGATTTCTGGGAAAACCTGTGAATTTGGGGGAAATTAGCATATTTTTTGGCATACTATTACACTCCCGAAACTTGGATTGTGTTTATAATGAGATTAGGGGGAAACCCAAGAGGAAGATATGGGTAGAGGTCAGCAGTCCTGTGTGACTGATGCACTGATGAGCCTTATCTGGGCAGATGGAAAGAGGAAAGACCTAAAACCCGATCCATTCTAACCACAGCAGCCTTAAAACCGATCCATTCTAACCACAGCAGCCTTAAAACCGATCCATTCTAACCACAGCAGGAACACATTTACAATAACTCTCTCTCTCCCTCTGTGTGTGTGTGTGCGTGTATAAAGACACACCGCTCTGCTGAGGGAACCTCTCAACACTTTCTTTTGAAGAGAGGGATGTGAAAAAGAAAAGAGAAAAATTGAAAAACCTTGCACAGACAAGAGCCCACATCTGTCTGAGATCAGACAAGCCTTTAGCTTCACCGGCCTACTGTACACCACCTTTACCAAGCCCTACTCTAAACCCACCATGCTAACAGACTAGCCTTTAGCTTCACCATCCTACTGTACACCACCTTTACCAAGTCCTACTCTAAACCCACCGTGCTAACAGACTAGCCTTTAGCTACACCCTCCTACTGTACACCACCTTTACCAAGCCCTACTCTAAACCCACCATGCTAACAGACTAGCCTTTAGCTTCACCATCCTACTGTACACCACCTTTACCAAGTCCTACTCTAAACCCACCATGCTACACCCTCCTACTGTACACCCCCTTTACCAAGCCCTACTCTATATCCACCGTGCTAACAGACTAGCCTTTAGCTACACCATCCCACACCCCTTGGCGCTCACCCAGGTCCACTCTTAACCCAACATGCTAACAGGCTAGCCTTTAGCTACACTAGCCCACACCCCTTGGCGCTCACCCAGGTCCACTCTTAACCCAACATGCTAACAGGCTAGCCTTTCGCTACACCAGCCCACACCCCCTGGCTCTCACCCAGGTCCACTCTTAACCCAACATGCTAACAGGCTAGCCTTTAGCTACACCAGCCCACACCCCCTGGCTCTCACCCAGGTCCACTCTTAACCCAACATGCTAACAGGCTAGCCTTTAGCTACACCAGCCCACACCCCCTGGCTCTCACCCAGGTCCACTCTTAACCCAACATGCTAACAGGCTAGCCTTTAGCTACACCAGCCCACACCCCCTGGCTCTCACCCAGGTCCACTCTTAACCCAACATGCTAACAGGCTAGCCTTTAGCTACACCAGCCCACACCCCCTGGCTCTCACCCAGGTCCACTCTTAACCCAACATGCTAACAGGCTAGCCTTTAGCTACACCAGCCCACACCCCCTGGCTCTCACCCAGCCTGGCTCTGAAGTGTGTGAGAGAGTAGTAGCACTCAACAACTGTGTCAAAGCTCGGGAATTATACTGGATTCTCACACTCACATACCCCCAAAACCAAAAGTGGTTCACACACAAAGTAGGCAAATAAATGAAGATGTGTCTTTGGCAATTGTAATGAGTTTTCATCAGGAAAATAGTTCCGTCTACAGTGGGAAATGCTCAACACCTGTGTGTCTCTTTGTCAGTCCTCCTCGAACCAACCTGACCCTTAAACACAGAGTGAGTCCTCAAATCGGGATTGCTTGGAAACCTGGAAAATTTTGACTACTAAACCATTTAAAACTACACCAAAAAAATAGTTTGTGTTAAAGTGTAATACCTGCATCTTAAAATTGACAACTAAACCATTTAAATCTTGTCTCTAATACAGGACGACTCTGTTAAAACAAGTTGCAGATATCCTCCTCACTGATTCCATGGCTATGACATTTGAAGAAGCATCCATTCTCTCTAATGGCCGTGCGTTTAGCTGTTGTCACACATCATTCGTTCTGCCCTGCAGCTGTGAAACCGCCTCGGTGACCATGGAAACCAAGAGTCGGTTGGGGAAGAAAACACAAAATGGCCACAGCTGATGTCATAGCCTGGGAATAGCACCTGTCTCCTCCATCTATCAGCCTGTGTCCCAAATGGCACCCTATTCTGTTTACAACTACCCTACTATCGATAGGGTTCTGGTGAAAAGTGGTGCACTTTGTAGGTAATTTGAGATGCACAAAAGGGCTTCGATAGAGAGGTCACAACCTCTGAGAGACCATGTTGATGGACAAATGTTAAAATGTCCCCTTCAAGCCCTGATTCCCATGGCCAAAACAATACGTATGCAGTCATCCATTATCCTGATGGTTTTGGGACCGTATTTTAGGGATTTTTTTTTTGTTACTTAACTAAATAGAGTAACAAATGATAAATGTATCCCCCTGGTTTCAGATAGCCTTGTGACTTCGCTCTCTGGCTGGCGTCCCAAATGGGTCCTGGTCAAAAGTAGTGCACTATATAGGGAGTACACTCTCAGAGGAAAAAAGGTGCTAACTACAACCTAAAAGGATTCTTTGGCTGTCCCCCCATTGGAGAACCTTTTAAATAACACTTTTTGGGTCCAGGTAGAACGCTTTCCACAGAGGGTTCTACATGGAACGCAAAAGGGTTCTACCTGGAACCAGAAAGGGTTCTACCTAGAACCAGAAAGGGTTCTACCTGGAACCAGAAAGGGTTCTCCCTGGAACCAAAAAGGGTTCTCCCTGGAACCAGAAAGGGTTCTACCTAGAACCAGAAAGGGTTCTACCTGGAACCAGAAAGGGTTCTACCTAGAACCAGAAAGGGTTCTACATGGAACCAAAAAGGGTTCTACCTGGAACCAGAAAGGGTTCTACCTAGAACCAAAAAGGGTTCTCCCTGGAACCAGAAAGGGTTCTACCTAGAAGCAGAAAGGGTTCTCCCTGGAACCAGAAAGGGTTCTACCTGGAACCAGAAAGGGTTCTACCTAGAACCAGAAAGGGTTCTACCTAGAACCAAAAAGGGTTCTCCCTGGAACCAGAAAGTGTTATCCTCGGGGGACAGCCAAAGAACCCTTTTGGAACTCTTTTTCCTAAAGGGTATAGGGTACCAGTTGGGACAGAGACAAAGTCGTGCTTGGCCTGAAATATTCTCCTTATAGCCAATACCTTTTCATGCTGTTTAAAAAAAAATATGATAGTGAATCAGATGATACATAAATCCCCTTAGCTTGCACTTCCCTGGTTGAGTCAGTCTGTTTGAATCCCTAGCCCGGTGGATGGGTGTCCTGCCGGACAGACGATCTATCAAGGACAGAGGAAGTCAATATTTCACCATGATATACAGACATAGGGTCAGGTGTTTTTAATCCCCCCAAAAAACATGAACCCATTCATGTTTCACTACGTATAGCAAGGATGGACAGCTCCTGGCCTCGGGGGCCTGATTAGTGCCACACTTACCCCCAGCCCCAGCTAAACACACCTGACTCCAATAATTAACTAACTAATCATGAGCTTCAATTCACATAGAAATGTAAATTATAGATCTGTCATTCTCATTGAAAGCAAGAATAAGAATCGGTAGATCTGTTCTATGTGTCGCAATTTCTATGCCTCCCGTGCTTAAGCTTTGTTTTTGAGTCTTTTACTTTCGGTTTTGCACACCAGCCTCAAACAGCTGAAAATACAATATTTTTGGGATATTGAAAATATATTTCACAGTGGTTTAGATGGTACAATGATTCTTGCTTGTTTTGCCACATAAACTGAAATTAGGCTATAAAATATGTAACAACCAGGAAACGGCAGAGCGATTTCTGCTTATTGCACCTTTAAATCAGCTGTGTTTGCTACGGATGGTGAGTAAATGATATTACTCCTGGAGTACTAGAGTTAGATGTAGAGAGTCACAACATGAGATACAGACATAGGGTCAGGTTTAACAGTCTATTCACCTGTCACTATGTTTAGCTTGACGTATAGCAGTATGACAGAGAATTACAGTTAATGACACCTATGTTCAGGATTCAGAGTGGAGCTATTCCGCAAAGGGAATCGAACCCACAACTCTACATTCTCAACTCAGCCGGCAGGTCCAGAATAGGATAAACGGCCTACAGAGAGTAGGATCAGATCCTCCTTGTCCATATAGCCGAATCTGTTTCTTTACAATCTAAAAGACAAAACAGATCCTCGATCAGGCTTTATGAGTAAGGCTCTAGAATCAGGAACGTGATGAAAGTTCCGGGGTGAGCTGGGCGAACAATATCCCGGAAGGTCCTGCTGACAGGAAGGTTTCATGTGGAAAGCGGTCAGAGAATAAATGGGATTAACGGAAGCATGGAAATGGTCCTGGATTAGGGAACATTCCTGACCACTGAGAGAAAGGGAAATGTGAGAAACATAAAGCGGAAGAGGGGAGAGAGGCCAGGAAACGTATGCCCTCTCTCTCATTGATGCCATTAATGAATATGTGTGGTGGCCCTTGGAGAGAAAAGGACACCATGACTGTATATAGGCCTAAAGTGCAGGAACAGAGCTGAAAAAAACAGAATTTTGCAAACTGTAAACAAATGGTTACACTAACACTGTATTTCTCTGAGAGGTTCCTAAGTTCCCAACGGAAAGCTCTGTCTCAAAAGGCGATTCATGGATACTGTGAGAAAAGAAAGGAACTGAAATCCACCACTCAGGCTTAATTAACAGTGTTTCTATGAATTCATACAACTGTATTTTAACCTTACAAGGGCAATGTACAGTACAAATAGATCCAGACATATCAATGCTCATTTTCTTTAAGCAAATAACAGGCAAAAGGTGCAATAGTAGAGTCCTAAATATGCATCCCAAATGATACCCTATTCCTTATTTAATACTTTTGACCAGGGCCCAAAGGGATCAAGCTAAGTGGTTAAAAGTAGTGCACTAAATAGCCAATAGGGTGTCATTTGGGAGTGACATGCAACCCTGGCATGAATTAGACATCCTCTCTTCAGCTGACAGGATGCTATGGAGAGGAGTGGTGTACAGTAGCTCTCCTCCATCTCTCCCTCCATTTCTACTCCATCTCTCCCTCCCTCCCTCCACCCCTCCCTCCCTCCATCCATCTCTCCCTCCCTCCCTTCATCTCTCCCTCCCTCCATCTCTCCCTCCATTTCTACTCCATCTCTCCCTCCCTCCCTCCTTCCTTCTCTCCCTTCCTCCCTCCCTCCATCCATCTCTTCCTCCCTCTATCTCTCCCTCCCTCCATCTCTCCCTCCATCTCTCCCTCCATCTCTCTCTCCCTCCATCTCTCCCTCCATCTCTCCCTCCATCCCTCCCTTCATCTCTCCCTCCCTCCATCTATCCCTCCCTCCATCTCTCTCTCCCTCCATCCCTCCCTCCATCTCTCCCTCCATCTCTCCATCTCTCCCTCCCTCCATCTCTCCTTCTATCTCTCCCTCCCTCTCTCCCTCCCTCTCTCTCTCCCTTCATCTCTCCCTCCCTCCATCTATCCCTCCCTCCATCTCTCCCTCTCTCCTTCTATCTCTCCCTCCCTCTCTCTCCCTCCATCTATCCCTCCCTCCATCCATCTCTCCTTCTATCTCTCCCTCCCTCTCTCTCCCTCCCTCCATCTCTCCATCTATCCCTCCATCTATCCCTCCCTCCATCTCTCCCTCTCTCCCTCCATCTCTCTCTCCCTCCATCTCTCCCTCCCTCCATCTCTCCCTCCCTGCCTCCATCTCTCCCTCCATCTCTCCCTCCATCTCTCTCCATCTCTCCCTCCCTCCATCTCTCCCTCCACCTCTCCCTCCCTCCATCTCTCCCTCCCTCCCTCCCTCCCTGCCTCCATCTCTCCCTCCCTCCCTCCCTCCATCTATCCCTCCCTCCCTCCCTGCCTCCATCTCTCCCTCCATATCTCCATCTCTCCCTCCCTCCATCTCTCCATCTCTCCCTCCCTCCATCTCTCCCTCCCTCCCTGCCTCCATCTCTCCCTCCCTCCCTCCATCTCTCCTTCTCTCCATCTCTCCCTCCATCTCTCCCTCCCTGCCTCCATCTCTCCCTCCCTCTCGCTTCCTCCCTCCATCTATCCCTCCCTTCATCTCTCCCTCCCTGCCTCCATCTCTCCCTCCATCTCTCCCTCCCTCCATCTATCCCTCCCTCCATCTCTCCATCTATCCCTCCCTCCATCTATCCCTCCATCTCTCCCTCCCTCCCTCCATCTCTCCCTCCCTCCCTCCCTCCATCTATCCCTCCCTCCCTCCCTCCATCTATCCCTCCCTCCATCTATCCCTCCCTCCATCTATCTCTCCATCTCTCCCTCCATCTCTCCCTCCCTCCATCTCTCCATCTCTCCCTCCCTCCCTCCATCTCTCCCTCCCTGCCTCCATCTCTCCCTCCATCTCTCCCTCCATCTCTCCCTCCCTCCATCCCTCCATCTCCCTCCCTGCCTCCCTCCCTCCATCTCTCCCTCCCTCCATCTCTCCATCTCTCCCTCCCTCCATCTCTCCCTCCATCTCCCTCCCTGCCTCCCTCCCTCAATCTCTCCCTCCATCTCTCCCTCCCTCCATCTCTCTCTCCCTCAATCTCTCCCTCCATCTCTCCCTCCCTCAATCTCTCCCTCCATCTCTCCCTCCCTCCATCTCTTCCTCCATCTCTCCCTCCATCTCTCCATCTATCCCTCCCTTCATCTCTCCCTCCATCTCTCCCTCCCTCCATCTCTCCCTCCCTCCATCTCTTCCTCCATCTCTCCCTCCATCTCTCCATCTATCCCTCCCTTCATCTCTCCCTCCATCTCTCCCTCCCTCCATCTCTCCCTCCATATCTCTCTCCTTCCATCTCTCCCTCCCTCCATCTCTCCATCCCTCCCGTTCTCTTTCTAGTGAACTTGGCATGTCCATCCACCAGAATGGAGCATGGATCTCAGCTGTGCCGTTAGATAATCGCTGGCCCAAAGTTACTGTTGTAATAAAAATCACAATTTCACCCCAATTACCGGGGAATGACTAGGCCTACTCATAGCTATCAGATGTACTGGGAATATTCCTCAGAACAAGGAGGAGGTGTATTCTGACTGTGCTTCTGCTGCAATAGGTTATTGTCACTAAACTTGGGAGAGAATTTTGTATTACATTTTTATTTATTTAAAACATTTATTTTTTACTATACTGATCTAAGTCCAGATGTGATCCTAGATCGGTGGTTAAGGGCAACTTCAGCTTCGACCTGAAAGGTGAGGTTGAGGAAGGGTAGCACTGCTTAAGAAGGAAAGGAAACAAGGACAGGAAGCAAAATGGCAGCCGTAGGATCCTGGTTAAAAGTAGTGCACTATATAGGTAATAGGGTGCCGTAGGACCCTGGTCAAAAGTAGTGCACTATATAGGTAATAGGGTGCCGTAGGACCCTGGTCAAAAGTAGTGCACTATATAGGTAATAGGGTGGCGTAGGACCCTGGTCAAAAGTAGTGCGCTATATAGGTAATAGGGTGCCGTAGGATCCTGGTCAAAAGTAGTGCACTATATAGGTAATAGGGTGGCGTAGGATCCTGGTCAAAAGTAGTGCGCTATATAGGTAATAGGGTGCCGTAGGATCCTGGTCAAAAGTAATGCACTATATAGGTAATAGTGTGCCACTTGGGACACAGTCAATGCTGCATCCCCATCCCCTGAGAAAGTGGAAGGTCCCCATCCCCCCTAACCTCCACCCCCCCTGCCACGCCCCTGTCATGCCAGCGATCCAGATGTCATGGGAAACGCTGACAGCTGTGGCCGAAGCGTACGGGGCCGTGTGTGAAAGGACACTACAATCTGCAGAAACTCGATCCCTCTGTGAAACGCACACAGGATTAGTCACTTTTTGATAAGATCTTCGGACATTTCTATTACCAAAAGATGTGTGAGAGAGAGACTTGTCACAGTGGATTGTGATGTATTCTTGTCATCTAGCTAGCCTGACGATTGTTTGGAGAGGATGACAGAACTGTTTCTGTCAATGAAGTAGGCTGCGGTAAAATGAAATGACTGTTTACAAGACAGTGAGATAGCTGATTTACATGGGTATGTCGCCTTGTCAAAAGTACTGCATTATATAGGGAACAGGGTGTCTTTTGGGACACAAAAATGGTACAGTAGGTTTTTGCTTTGCCCCTGTCCCGCTAGATATGTTTTTTGTTGTAATTTAGCAGACGCTCTTATCCAGAGTGACTTACAGTAGTGAATGCATACATTTCATTTCATACATTATTTTTCTGTGCTGGCCCCCCCCCCGTGGGAATCGAACCAACAACCCTGGCGTTGCAAACACCATGCTCTACCAACTGAGCTACAGGGAAGGCTGATAAATCAGCCTCTAACATAACCTTATCATTACTATACAGTGCAGTAGGTTACAGTGTGCCCTTAGCTCAGTGCACGTTTTGGTTTGTTCGTCCTAACGCGCTACACAGCTGATTCAAATAATTAACTAATCATTAAGCTTTGATCATTTGAAACAGCTGTGTAGTGTTAGGGCAAAAATCCAAAAACGTGAACCCTTGGGTGTCCAGAGGAACGAGTTTAGGAAACGCTGCCTTATATTGTCTGAGAAATTGATGGAATTAGGAAGTATTTAGGCCTATTGTTTGGAAACCATTTCAGAACATCTGGGAAATTCTACCATAAAATCATTTCCAGATCATTTCCCAGTCGTATATTTGTTTATCGATGACTAACAAATAGCGAAGAAGTAACTAGTCATCCCCCAAAGTACAGTAATGCTAGACGAGAGGTCACTCTGGTTTGGAGAGAGAGCGAGAGAGCGAGAGAGAGGGGGTGGGGAAAAGTTCCTGAAAACACAGTTGCCCTGCTAATTCTAGGACACTTAAATTAGCCGGGTGAGAGAGGG
Organism: Salmo trutta; assembly: GCF_901001165.1. NCBI lineage: Eukaryota > Metazoa > Chordata > Actinopteri > Salmoniformes > Salmonidae > Salmo > Salmo trutta. Next base: position 3,535,126 of record NC_042958.1, read on the forward strand.
GGCAGGTTTCAGTTTTACAGAGACTTGACTTGCTGTAGAGAAGGTAAGAGACTACACACTTAGTTCTGAACTAAACTTTAGATAAACTTTAAGTCTACTGGTAAACTGGCATGGAACAATGGCTATATTCCTAAACTAGGAATGACATACTGAAATCTGAGTGTGAGATGGATCAACTATAGGGACTTTCAAAATATTTTTGAAAAATTGTAATTTTGGTTGAAGAAGCAGCCTTCACACTCCTGGAGCAGAAGAAGTGGAATGTCTATTCCCCAAACCCACCTATATACAGACATAGCATCAAAGTAAGAGTGTCTATTGTTGAGGTAGTTCAATCAGGTATATCTCACCTGTAACTCTCCAGTGAACTGCTCTGTCCTGCTACAGGGCACAGGTGAAACAGACAGACATGTCCACCGGCTCAGTAAGCGATGGAGAGGACATTGAGACACGTCACAAACGGACAGACGCTCCGTTCGAAAGCAGTAAAACCAAACGGAACATTGCACAGAACCACTACACCTCCACCGAGTACTCAGATGACGAGTTCGGTAATGACGGAGGTTACGAAGTCAAGACCAAGCGAACACGCGTCACCGCTGCTGGAGGAAAACCAGTTGTGAAAGCGCGGCAGATACAAAGGAACGCTGCAAACGCCAGAGAGAGGGCGAGGATGAGGGTGCTGAGCAAAGCGTTTTCCAGACTGAAAACAAGCCTGCCGTGGGTACCGGCCGATACCAAACTGTCCAAACTGGACACGCTGAGACTAGCGTCTAGCTATATATCACACCTCCGACAGGTACTACAAGACAACCGCTACGAGAGCAGCTTTGTACACCCTGTCAACCTGGTAGGAAGCATTATTTTATTCAAACTTGACCCTGTAAACTTGAGTATGAAAGACACACATTTAAATTTTTACATTTACATTTTGGTAATTTAGCAGACGCTCTTATCCAGACTACTTCCATTGCATGTAGAAAAAATGTGCTGCATCCATTGCGTTTCTGATATTCCTGTGAAACGGTGTGGTGAGAGTCAGACCATTTATGACTCTACGGTGGAACTGAATACTGGGCCTTCAGAAAGTATTCACACCCCTTGACTTTTTTTCCATATTTTGTTGTGTTTCAGACTGAATTTAAAATGGATTAGAATGAGATTTTGTGTCACACACACACAACACCCCATAATGTAAATGTGGAATTATATTTTCAGAAATTTTTATAATTGAATTAAAAATGAAAAGCTGAAATGTCTTGAGTCAATAAGTATTCAACCTCTTTGTTATGGCCTAAAGAAGCTCAGGAGTACACATTTGCTTAACAAGTCACATAATAAGTTGCATGGACTCTGTGTGCAATAATAGTGTTTAATATTATTTATGAATGACTACCTCATCTCTGTACCCCACACATACAATTATCTGTAAAGTCCCTCAATTGAGTTGTGAGTTTTCAAGCACAGATTCAATCACAAAGAGCAGGGAGGTTTTTCAAATGCTGAATATCCCTTTGAACATGGCAAAGTTATTAATTATGCTTTGGATGGAGTATCAACCCAGTCACTACAATGATACAGGTGTCCTTCCTAACTCAGTTGCCGGAGAGGAAGGAAACCGCTCAGGGATTTCAGCAAGAGGCCAGTGGTGACTTTAAAACAGTTAAAGAGTTTAATGGCTGTGATAGGAGAAAATTAAAGATGAATCAACACCATTTTAGTTTCTCCACAATACTAACCTAAATGACAGAGTGAAAAGAAGGAAGCTTGTAGAGAATAAAAATATTTCAAAACATCCATCCTGTTTACAATAAGGCACTAACGTAATACTGCAAAATAAAATTGGCATAGAAATTAACTTCATGTCCTAAACAGAAAGTGTTATGTTTGGGGCGAATCTAACACAACACATCACTGAATACCACTCATCAAATTTCCAAGCATGGTGGTGGCTGCATCATGTTATGGGTATGCTTGTCAACGGCAAGGACCAGGGAGTTTTTTAGGATAACAAGAAGCGGAATAGAGCTCAGCACAGGAAAACTTGGTTCAGTCTGGTTTTCAACGGACACTGGGAGACAATAACCTAAAACACATGGCCAAATCTACACTGGAGTTGCTTTCCAAGACAACATTGGATGTTCCTGAGTGGCTTAGTTACAGTTTTGACTTAAATCGGCTTGAAAATCTATGGCCAGACTTGAAAATGGCTGTCTAACAATGATCAACAAACAACTTCACAGAGCATGAAGAATATTTTTAAGAATAATGTGCTAATATTGCACAATCCAGGTGTGGAAATCTCTTAGAGACTAACCAAGAACGACTCACAGCTCTTAGAGTCTTACCCAGAAAGACTCACAGCTCTCAGAGACTTACCCAGAAAGAGTCACAGCTCTTAGAGACTTACCCAGAAAGAGTCACAGCTCTTAGTCTTACCCAGAAAGACTCACAGCTCTTAGAGTCTTACCCAGAAAGACTCACAGCTGTAATCACTGCCAAAGGTGATTCTAACATGTCTTGACTCAGCGGGTGTGAATACTTATGTCAATTAGATGTTTCTTTGTTTCATTATCAATAAATTTGCTAACATTTCTAAAAACATGTTTTTACTTTATCTTTATGGGGTATTGTCTGTAGACGAGTGAGAAAAAATATATTTAATCAATTTCGAATTCAAGGCTGTAACACAACAAAATGTTGAATAATTCAAGGGGTGCGAATACATTCTGAGGGCACTGTATGTAGGCTAAGATACCATAAAAACAGGCCTATATTGTAAATAACATATGATCCCTATTCCTGCTACCTTTTTTTGCTATATGTATTCATATGTCTTGTATTTTTATTAAATCTATCTCTCTATCTGTCCGCAGACTTGGCCATTTGTGGTAGGTAGATCAGAGGACAACAAGGACATTTCCGCAGCCAGACAGTGTGGAGCGACATCATAGGACAGGAGAGACCTCTCTCTGCTGAGGCTGTCTTCTTCTACCATGGCTGCTGGCACCCTATTCCCTTCATAGTGCACTAAATTAACTGCACTATATAAGGAATAGGGTGGATGCCATTTGGGACTAATTCCAAGTTTTTTTTGTTGTTGTCCTATGTCTAATACTATTAGAATATTTCGTTATTCCATATCGGTGATTTCTTTATGGATCATTTTATTGTCGTAAGCTTGACAGGTGGAATTGATGTTTCCTTTATATCCACTCCAATCAGTGATGAGATGAGAAAACAGGACAGAGGAAAAACAAGATACTTTAACAGCACTGATGTTATAGACTGGCACACTACACTGAGTGTACAAAACATTAAGAACACCTTCCTAATATTGTGTTGACCCCCTCTACAAGGTGTTGAAAGCGTTTCACAGGGATGCTGGCCCATGTTGACTCCAATGCTTCCCACAGTTGTGTCAAGTTGGCTGGATGTCCTTTTGGGTGGTGGACCATTCTTGATACATGAGTGTGAAAAACTCAGCAGCGTTGCATTTCTTGACACACTCAAACCCGGTGCAACTACTACCATACCACATTCAAATAACTTTCATATTTAGTCTTACCCATTGGCACACATACAAAATCCATGTCTCAATTGTCTCAAGGCTTAAAAACACTTCTTTAACCTGTCTCCTCCCCTTCATCTACCCTGATTGAAGTGGATTTAACAAGTGACATCAATAAGGGATCGTAGCTTTCAGCTGGATTCACCTGGTCAGTCTATGTCATGGAAAGAGCAGGTGTTCCTAATGTTTTGTCCACTCGGTATATATAGTCTATTACTTATAATACATGGAGGAAATAGAATATGTTTCAAGCTGTGACGTCCTGTGCTGACAACTCTATAACATCACATCAGACCTTTCCCCCCGAAAGTATACAAAGTGTATCTTTGTTTGATTGTTTTATTTGAATTTGGTGAAGAAGGAGTCTCTAATTAATTTATGGGGCAGGTGATTTGAAAGTGTCGTTCATTTTGAGTCTGTCCTCTCTTGCTAACTATGTAATTGCAAGGCTACGATCACTAATTCGGTAATTTGGTTAAGGTTGTGCTTTGTTTGTTTGGTATTCAGCTAAAGTCTCTTTTCAAATGTTCGTTAGCGTTCCATCTTTCTCTGACCTTCGACCTCACCCCACCAATAGTTGATGTTTGTGTTCTTATCGTTCACCTACAGCTGTCAAAATGTTGCCCTTTGGAGACAGATTACTTGTGTTCATTTCAATCTTGTGGGGTTTTTTTTTGGGGGGGGGGCAGAGTGGTCACCACTCTTCGGGCTGAGATTGTTGTCCATAAACGCTGTTTGTATGACCGTTCGTTTGCTACGGGCATCAGAATTTGCCTTCCTTTTTTTTTTCAGCGGGCAGCAGAAGAGGATGTATTTTTTTAGATCTGCTCTGGTTATTTCTGGAATTTCTGTATACATGAAGGATGTTTTTGCTAAATTCAAGGGTTAGTTTTACTGTGGGTGTTTTGTATCATGATGTGTATTTTGACTATAACAGTGGGTCCCATATTTCACTTAGATTCAGGAGGATTGGTTGGATTATTCAGCCAAATATATTTGGAGACAGATTTAAAATGTATTGTCTATTGTTTTCTTTATTGAGTAGTATGTTCTGTTGAGAGAACGTCTAACACCGACAGATTATGTCGTATCTGTTCGAGTTGTAGTTTGCCCAAACTGTGTTGCAAATTCATCAATATAGATATTAAAACATGTCGGTCTCAGATTGGTGACCCCTTGCCCCTGTGTGAAAAAAAATCAGTGTTTTTTTTTAAACAATTATATTACAACATGTTTTTTCATTGTACATTGATTTAATAACTTGCTCGGGTTCTTTCTCAAATTCCACTTTTTGGGCGAGTTTGAGGAAGAATCCTTTATGCCAGATGGAATCTAAAGCTTTTTGGAAGTCTATAAAGCAGGCCAATATTTGCCCCTTGGTGGATTGATAAACATGTCTTTTGGTAAGGGTGTGGAGGGTGGCTAGTGTTATTTGTTCCGGTAAGAAGCCAATTTGACATGCGCTTAAAACACAGTTTTCATTGACATGCGCTTAAAACCCTGTTTTCATTGACATGTGCTTAAAACACAGTTTTCATTGACATGTGCTTAAAACACAGTTTTCATTGACATGTGCTTAAAACCCTGTTTTCATTGAGGAAAGTCTGTATTCTAGTATATATTATGCGGCAGAAACCTTCCCTAGAAGGTCTCTCCAGGCACTGCAATAATTATTAGGGTCATAATAGTATCCACTTTTGAATATGGGCCTTTATTCCATATATCTGGAAAGTGTTCTACATTCATGACCTCTCTCTCCTCTCCAGAGTAGGCTATTCCCTTTGAACTCTATTTCTGCTCTAGTTTTCATTTAACATTTATTTAACTAGGCAGGTTAGTTAAGAACAAATTATTATTTACCAATGATGGCCTACCGAGTAACAGTGGTTTAACTGCCTTGTTCAGTGGCAGAACAACAGATTTTTTACCTTGTCAGCTCAGGGATTTGATCCAGCAACATTTGTTTTACTGGCCCAACACTCTAACCACTAGACTACCTGCCACCTCTACACTCTAACCACTAGACTACCTGCCACCTCTACACTCTAACCACTAGACTACATGCCACCTCTACACTCTAACCACTAGTCTACCTGCCACCTCTATACTCTAACCACTAGGCTACCCTACCACCTCTACACTCTAACCACTAGTCTACCTGCCACCTCTACACTCTAACCACTAGACTACCTGCCACCTCTACACTCTAACCACTAGTCTACCTGCCACCTCTACACTCTAACCACTAGACTACCTGCCACCTCTACACTCTAACCACTAGGCTACCTGCCACCTGCCACCTCTACACCCTAACCACTAGACTACCTGCCACCTCTACACTCTAACCACTAGACTACTTGCCGCCTCTACACTCTAACCACAAGACTACCTGCCACCTCTACACTCTAACCACTAGACTACCTGCCACCTCTACACTCTAACCACTAGGCTACCCTACCACCTCTACACTCTAACCACTTGTCTACCTGCCACCTCTACACTCTAACCACTAGACTACCTGCCAACTCTACACTCTAACCACTAGACTACCTGCCACCTCTACACTCTAACCACTAGGTTACCTGCCACCTCTACACTCTAACCACTAGGCTACCTGCCACCTCTACACTCTAACCACTAGACTACCTGCCACCTCTACACTCTAACCACTAGACTACTTGCCGCCTCTACACTCTAACCACTAGACTACCTGCCACCTCTACACTCTAACCACTAGACTACCTGCCACCTCTATACTCTAACCACTAGGCTACCTGCCACCTCTACACTCTAACCACTAGGATACCTGCCTCCTCTACACTCTAACCACTAGACTACCTGCCACCTCTACACTCTAACCACTAGGCTACCTACCACCTCTACACTCTAACCACTAGACTACATGCCACCTCTACACTCTAACCACTAGACTACCTGCCACCTCTACACTCTAACCACTAGACTACCTGCCACCTCTACACTCTAACCACTAGACTACCTGCCACCTCTACACTCTAACCACTAGACTACCTGCCACCTCTACACTCTAACCACTAGACTACCTGCCACCTCTACACTCTAACCACTAGACTACATGCCACCTCTACACTCTAACCACTAGGCTACCCTACCACCTCTACACTCTAACCACTAGTCTACCTGCCACCTCTACACTCTAACCACTAGACTACCTGCCACCCCTACACTCTAACCACTAGGCTACCTGCCGCCTCTACACTCTAACCACTAGGCTACCTACCTCCTCTACGCTCTAACCACTAGGCTACCTGCCGCCCCAAAAATGCACTATTTGTGAGCATGTTCATCATCTTGTATTAACTCTGCCGATAAGCATCTGGAATGGCCAGCTTCTTCAAAGCGACAGAGGGGACACTCTTAAAGCAAGATACGGAGAACATTTCCTTAATGAGAAAGCTTTGTTAGGAGGAGGAAACAGCTGGATTTTTTTTATGGTTGGTATGCATTGTCTGTTCTGTTCGTGATCTAAACCAAGTACTCTTGTGTTTTGTTATTTCAAACCATGCTGGTAAACAGCACCGTACAATAATGCTTTACACTGGATGCAGTTTTGTGTTTTGTTTCCATTTATGTGGAGAATAGAGAATAAGGAACCGGCCTATGTCATACATGTTCCCACTGCTCCCGCTCTCCTTCCCTGGCTCTCGAGGGCGCCAGGCTGCCCTGCGTGACAGAGAGATACGCACTTCTGGCACCGTCATCAAGCACACCCGCTCCCCTCGTCACGCGCATCAACGATTCATTGCACTCACCTGGACTCAATCACCTGGGTTTATTTCCTTCCCTATATCTGTCTGTTCCCCAGTTCTGTTCCCCGCTTCAGCATTAATTGTCGTTTGTCGTTGTGTTACCCGGTTCTGACGCTGTTCCATGTCTGTGCAAAAGTAAATGTTGACTTTCCGTACCTGCTTCTCTACTCCAGCGTCGGTTCTTTCAATACATGTTACAGATTGTTGATGTCCAACGCCATGCAGACAGCCAAAACATATTGCAATACCCAATATCTAAGTGTCCAATAGTGATAACGATCAGCTAGATATGCAGGGGAGTTGGGGTTTGGCACTTTCCCAGTGTCAGTTCGCCAATGTGTGAAAGAGTTCAAGTCTTCCAATCTGAGTTATATTTGTTTCACATAATAAAGTACTTTTTATGAGGACACAGTACATCTGTGCATTCAGCCGTTCTGTAATCAATTACATCCTCCCAAAGGCTTTTAGCAGCGACCGAGTTCCACAGGCTGTGAAACAGGGCACTGTCTCAGAGTTATCTCTCTGTCACGTCCTGACCAATATAAGTTGTTATTTTCTATGGTAGAGTGGTCAGGGCGTGACAGGGGGCGTTTTTGTGTTTGTTCTATGTTTTCCATTTCTATGTTGGATTTTCTAGTTTGTCTATTTCTAGGTCGGGGTTTATTGGGTTGACCTTCAATTGGAGGCAGTTGTTCCCCATTGCCTCTAATTGGAGGTCATATTTAGTAGGGGTGTTTTTTCCCTGTGGTTTGTGGGTAGTTGTTTTCCGTTTAGTGTATGTTCACCTGATGGAACTGTTGTCGGTCGTGTTGTTGTTGTATTAGTGTTTCACACTCCGCGCCTTGGTCCCCTTTCTACGACCCGCGTTACACTCTCAAAGTTATCTCTCTGAGAGTTATCTCTCTGAGAGTTATCTCTCTGAGAGTTATCTCTCTCAAAGTTATCTCTCTGAGAGTTATCTCTCTCAAAGTTATCTCTCTCAAAGTTATCTCTCTCAAAGTTATCTCTCTGAGAGTTATATCTCTGAGAGACGTATCTCTGAGAGACGTATCTCTGAGAGACTTATCTCTGAGAGACTTATCTCTGAGAGACTTATCTCTGAGAGACTTATCTCTGAGAGACGTATCTCTGAGAGACGTATCTCTGAGAGACGTATCTCTGAGAGACGTATCTCTGAGAGGCTTATCTCTGAGAGGCTTATCTCTGAGAGGCTTATCTCTGAGAGGCTTATCTCTGAGAGGCTTATCTCTGAGAGACGTATCTCTGAGAGACGTATCTCTGAGAGACTTTTCTCTGAGAGACTTATCTCTGAGAGACGTATCTCTGAGAGACTTATCCACATTTTCTGCGTTCCAAATGGCACTCTGTTCCCTCTAGCCTGTACTGCACTGCTTTCAACCAGAGACAATATGGCTCTAGTCAAAAGTAGTGGACTTTAAAAGGCCAAAGATGTGGTACGCAGGCACATACCCATCATGGTTATTGTATCTTATAGGACCAGCTGGACACATAAACCTATCTATCTTGAAGTGGGCACTAGATTTTACTTGAATAAGTGGAGTCTATAATCATGTGATGATGTGGTGATGATGTGGTGATGTCTGTGATGATGTGGTGATGTCTGTAATGATGTGGTGATGATGATGTGATGTCTGTGGTGATGGTGTGGTGATGATGATGTGATGATGTGGTGATGATGTGGTGATGTCTGTGATGATGATGTGGTGATGTGGTGATGTCTGTGATGATGATGTGGTGATGTGGTGATGTCTGTGGTATGTGGTGATGATGATGTGGTATTGATGATGTGATGATGTGGTGGTGATGATGATGTGGTGGTGATGATGTGGTGGTGATGATGTGATGATGTGGTGATGATGATGTGATGATGATGTGGTAATGTCTCTCTGGGTGTTACAGGGACTGGGTGTACAGGATTCCTTGCAGTGAGATAGACTATTGATTCTGAGTGTTTTCCTGTTGCATAATACACACACATACATTTTTAAAGGCTGATTGTCCCTGACCAATCATGTTATCCGAATTAAATGTGCATTATTGATAAGGTCTCAACCCTCCTGAGTTTGGTCTCAGCCCTCCTGAGTTTGGTCTCAGCCCTCCTGAGTTGGTCTCAGCCCTCCTGAGTTGGTCTCAGCCCTCCTGAGTCGGTCTCAGCCCTCCTGAGTCGGTCTCAGCCCTCCTGAGTCGGTCTCAGCCCTCCTGAGCCGGTCTCAGCCCTCCTGAGCTGGTCTCAGCCCTCCTGAGCTGGTCTCAAGCCCTCCTGAGTCGGTCTCAGCCCTCCTGAGCTGGTCTCAGCCCTGAGTTGGTCTCAGCCCTCCTGAGTTGGTCTCAGCCCTCCTGAGTTGGTCTCAGCCCTCCTGAGTTGGTCTCAGCCCTCCTGAGCTGGTCTCAGCCCTCCTTAGCTGGTCTCAGCCCTCCTGAGTTGGTCTCAGCCCTCCTGAGTTGGTCTCAGCCCTCCTGAGTTGGTCTCAGCCCTCCTGAGTTGGTCTCAGCCCTCATTAGCTGGTCTCAGCCCTCCTGAGTTGGTCTCAGCCCTCCTGAGTTGGTCTCAGCCCTCCTGAGTTGGTCTCAGCCCTCCTGAGTTGGTCTCAGCCCTCCTGAGTAGGTCTCAGCCCTCCTGAGTCGGTCCCAGCCCTCCTGGGTAGGTCTCAGCCCTCCTGAGTAGGTCTCAGCCCTCCTGAGTCGGTCTCAGCCCTCCTGAGTCGGTCTCAGCCCTCCTGAGTCGGTCTCAGCCCTCCTGAGCTGGTCTCAGCCCTCCTGAGCTGGTCTCAGGCCTCCTGGGTAGGTCTCAGCCCTCCTGGGTAGATCTCAGCCATCCCAGATGTCCCTACTACCCTCTCCAGATGGTATGTTCGTTAGGCTATCCCACAGTCTGTCCCAGTCCAGACATAACACACCACTTCAACAAATCCTTTGAACCTTAGTCAGTGTTCCAGACCTGAACTAAACTCACGCTATGTTAAAACACTGCACCCAAACATAACAGGGATGTCTTGATCTACCAGCAGTTTCTGTTTGTATACTCCCCAAATTATGTTGGGAGCTCTGTTGGGACACACACGAGCATACGCACACACATGCACACGCACACACACACACACACACACACACACAGTGATAATTAGAACTTCTGCAGACAGAGGAGAGGAAGAGAGAAAGACTGTGTTGTGCTCCTGGAGTGTTGCAGCTGTTGGGTGGTTGGTGAGTTTCCCAGGGCTGTGAACCGGTCCCATGGGACATATGAGGTACTCTACAGGGCTAGGCCGGCTAATGAGCCAGCCTCTCACATTCACACACTGGTTCTTCCTCACGTCAACCATCTACAAAGATATGTACAATAACAAGGGAAATAAAGCTAGATGGGATTTACATTAAGAATGAATTGGGGTGGCACATGTGGTTGCTATCTAATAAAGATGTTTATAGGCATCACCGCCAAGCATCCACAGGTCCTCATTTGTATTGAGGCATCACCGCCAAGCATCCACAGGTCCTCATTTGTATTGAGGCACCACCGCCAAGCATCCACAGGTCCTCATTTGTATTGAGGCATCAGCGCCAAGCATCCACAGGTCCTCATTTGTATTGAGGCATCACCGCCAAGCATCCACAGGTCCTCATTTGTATTGAGGCATCACCGCCAAGCATCCACAGGTCCTCATTTGTATTCAGGCATCACCGCCAAGCATCCACAGGTCCTCATTTGTATTGAGGCATCAGCGCCAAGCATCCACAGGTCCTCATTTGTATTGAGGCATCAGCGCCAAGCATCCACAGGTCCTCATTTGTATTGAGGCATCAGCGCCAAGCATCCACAGGTCCTCATTTGTATTGAGGCATCAGTGCCAAGCATCCACAGGTCCTCATTTGTATTGAGGCATCAGCGCCAAGCATCCACAGGTCCTCATTTGTATTGAGGCATCAGCGCCAAGCATCCGCAGGTCCTCATTTGTATTGAGGCATCAGCGCCAAGCATCCGCAGGTCCTCATTTGTATTGAGGCATCAGCGCCAAGCATCCGCAGGTCCTCATTTGTATTGAGGCATCAGCGCCAAGCATCCGCAGGTCCTCATTTGTATTGAGGCATCAGCGCCAAGCATCCACAGGTCCTCATTTGTATTGAGGCATCAGCGCCAAGCATCCACAGGTCCTCATTTGTATTGAGGCATCAGCGCCAAGCATCCACAGGTCCTCATTTGTATTGAGGCATCAGCGCCAAGCATCCACAGGTCCTCATTTGTATTGAGGCATCAGCGCCAAGCATCCACAGGTCCTCATTTGTATTGAGGCATCAGCGCCAAGCATCCACAGGTCCTCATTTGTATTGAGGCATCAGCGCCAAGCATCCACAGGTCCTCATTTGTATTGAGGCATCAGCGCCAAGCATCCACAGGTCCTCATTTGTATTGAGGCATCAGCGCCAAGCATCCACAGGTCTTCATTTGCACCATGCCGGCAGGATGGGAAATGCACTTTTTGGTCCACCAGCCACGGTGGCAGGTAGATAAAACAAATCTACCAGCCAAAATATGTTTTTTTGCCATAAGTGAGAGATCGAAATTTACACAGTAGTTACTCTGAGTCTCTGGGTCATGCTTTTAAAAGGGGGAGGGTTTAGTATTTTTGTTTTTTAGTCCAGGGGAAGAAAAAATATTGCTAAGGGTTTGAGAATGAGTTTTTTATTATACACACTCACTACCTCTATCCATCTCTCTCAAGGTGTTTGAGAGACAGACTGGTCCAAGGACCTCCAGAGCTTTCTGACCAACTGGCGGCAGGTAGCCTGGCGGGTAGAAGCATTGGGCAGTAACCGAAAGGTAGCTGGATCGAATCCCGAGCTGACAAGGTAAAAAAAAATCTGTCGTTCTGCCCCTGAACAAGGCAGTTAACCCACTGTTCCTAGGGTGCCGTGGATGTTGATTTAAGGCAGCCCTCCTCACCTCTCTGATTCAGGTTAACTATATTAACCTCCTTCACTCTGGCTCTCTTGTCTGTGTGATAACAAATAGCATATTATCAAGGACCACTGGTTGGATTGGATTTATTGTACTCACTCCAAAACTCATGCCCTCTCCTCCCTGTGAAAGTCTCCCAGACTTTTATCAAAACTAACATGTGTCTATCCCTCTGTACCCAGGTGAGTCTGTTGGGCTATAGAACTGTTGTCCTCTGTCCCCAGGTGAGTCTGCTGGGCTATAGAACTGTTGTCCTCTGTCCCCAGGTGAGTCTGCTGGGCTATAGAACTGTTGTCCTCTGTCCTCAGGTGAGTCTGCTGGGCTATAGAACTGTTGTCCTCTGTCCCCAGGTGAGTCTGCTGGGCTATAGAACTGTTGTCCTCTGTCCCCAGGTGAGTCTGCTGGGCTATAGAACTGTTGTCCTCTGTCCCCAGGTGAGTCTGCTGGGCTATAGAACTGTTGTCCTCTGTCCTCAGGTGAGTCTGCTGGGCTATAGAACTGTTGTCCTCTGTCCCCAAGTGAGTCTGCTGGGCTATAGAACTGTTGTCCTCTGTCCCCAGGTGAGTCTGCTGGGCTATAGAACTGTTGTCCTCTGTCCCCAGGTGAGTCTGCTGGGCTATAGAACTGTTGTCCTCTGTCCTCAGGTGAGTCTGCTGGGCTATAGAACTGTTGTCCTCTGTCCCCAGGTGAGTCTGCTGGGCTATAGAACTGTTGTCCTCTGTCCTCAGGTGAGTCTGCTGGGCTATAGAACTGTTGTCCTCTGTCCTCAGGTGAGTCTGCTGGGCTATAGAACTGTTGTCCTCTGTCCTCAGGTGAGTCTGCTGGGCTATAGAACTGTTGTCCTCTGTCCCCAGGTGAGTCTGCTGGGCTATAGAACTGTTGTCCTCTGTCCCCAGGTGAGTCTGCTGGGCTATAGAACTGTTGTCCTCTGTCCCCAGGTGAGTCTGCTGGGCTATAGAACTGTTGTCCTCTGTCCTCAGGTGAGTCTGCTGGGCTATAGAACTGTTGTCCTTTGTCCCCAGGTGAGTCTGCTGGGCTATAGAACTGTTGTCAGCTATCCGTAGACTTTCAATGGCCGCGTTATGTGGATTACCAAATGCAATAAAGTTTTGCATAAAACAACTAATTAAAAACAATAACTTTTTTCATAGCATGTTTGCCATGTTGGTCTTCAAATGTTTTACTAACTTCTGTGATAACTTAAACATCCAGACATATAAACATAGTGATTTTAAAGGGTTAAAATAAATGTCTCATTGCCAGATTGAATAGATTTCTTACCAATGTAATATTATACAGGTGTCTAAATTAAAACATATATATCCCAGACAAGATTAAAGAATGGGACAAAGGGAATATAAATCAGTGGTACATGTTGACAGAATGACTGTGAGACAGAGAGACCGTTGCTGTACTCTCAGGTAAGGACCTTGCTTCTGGATACATGTTGACAGAATGACTGTGAGATGGAGAGACCGTTGCTGTACTCCCAGGTAAGGTCCTTTGCTTTCAGAACCACTGAAGACTCCCTGTATTCAGTCAGGAAGCTTGAAGGAGATGTGTGTCACCATCCAAGGCCATGTCCCAGCATGCAGTGGCCTGATAGGGAGATGACAAATAAATTCATGATATACCTTTCATTACCAAAGCCATGTTCACCACACACGTTTCTGATCAATTCAACCCTTTTGTTAAGTGTCATTGATGTATGGCAATTCACATACAACTATTCAGTTCACAAGCATTGACTGTAATACTGTATCTCTTGGGTCTTGTGGTGAAAGACTGCTGTGACGAGGTATTGGGATCTGTATTCACAAAGCTCAATGTAATTATTCGTTCTGATATAAAAGGCCAAACTGATCCTGAATTAGTACTCCTACTCTGAGATGCTGGTCTGTCTGCATGCCGCCCTGGTCTGTCTATCTGCATGCCGTCCTGGTCTGTCTGTCTGCATGCCGCCCTGGTCTGTCTGTCTGCATGCCGCCCTGGTCTGTCTGTCTGCATGCCGCCCTGGTCTGTCTATCTGCATGCCGCCCTGGTCTGTCTGTCTGCATGCCGCCCTGGTCTATCTGCATGCCGCCCTGGTCTGTCTGTCTGCATGCCGCCCTGGTCTATCTGCATGCCGCCCTGGTCTGTCTGTCTGCATGCCGCCCTGGTCTGTCTGCCTGCATGCCGCCCTGGTCTATCTGCATGCCGCCCTGGTCTGTCTGTCTGCATGCCGCCCTGGTCTGTCTGCCTGCATGCCGCCCTGGTCTGTCTGTCTGTATGCCGCCCTGGTCTGTCTGTCTGCATGCCGCCCTGGTCTATCTGCATGCCGCCCTGGTCTGTCTGTCTGCATGCCGCCCTGGTCTGTCTGCCTGCATGCCGCCCTGGTCTGTCTGCCTGCATGCCGCCCTGGTCTGTCTGTCTGCATGCCGCCCTGGTCTGTCTGCATGCCGCCCTGGTCTGTCTGTCTGCATGCCGCCCTGGTCTGTCTGTCTGCATGCCGCCCTGGTCTGTCTGTCTGCATGCCGCCCTGGTCTGTCTGTCTGCATGCCGCCCTGGTCTGTCTGTCTGCATGCCGCCCTGGTCTGTCTGCATGCCGCCCTGGTCTGTCTGCATGCCGCCCTGGTCTGTCTGCCTGCATGCCGCCCTGGTCTGTCTGCCTGCATGCCGCCCTGGTCTGTCTGCCTGCATGCCGCCCTGGTCTGTCTGTCTGCATGCCGCCCTGGTCTGTCTGCATGCCGCCCTGGTCTGTCTGCCTGCATGCCGCCCTGGTCTGTCTGCCTGCATGCCGCCCTGGTCTGTCTGTCTGCATGCCGCCCTGGTCTGTCTGTCTGCATGCCGCCCTGGTCTGTCTGTCTGCATGCCGCCCTGGTCTGTCTGTCTGCATGCCGCCCTGGTCTGTCTGTCTGCATGCCGCCCTGGTCTGTCTGCATGCCGCCCTGGTCTGTCTGTCTGCATGCCGCCCTGGTCTGTCTATCTGCATGCCGCCCTGGTCTGTCTGCCTGCATGCCGCCCTGGTCTGTCTATCTGCATGCCGCCCTGGTCTGTCTATCTGCATGCCGCCCTGGTCTGTCTGCATGCCGCCCTGGTCTGTCTGCATGCCGCCCTGGTCTGTCTGTCTGCATGCCGCCCTGGTCTGTCTGCATGCCGCCCTGGTCTGTCTGTCTGCATGCCGCCCTGGTCTGTCTGTCTGCATGCCGCCCTGGTCTGTCTGCCTGCATGCCGCCCTGGTCTGTCTGCCTGCATGCCGCCCTGGTCTGTCTGCCTGCATGCCGCCCTGGTCTGTCTGCCTGCATGCCGCCCTGGTCTGTCTGTCTGCATGCCGCCCTGGTCTGTCTGCATGCCGCCCTGGTCTGTCTGCATGCCGCCCTGGTCTGTCTGTCTGCATGCCGCCCTGGTCTGTCTGTCTGCATGCCGCCCTGGTCTGTCTGCATGCCGCCCTGGTCTGTCTGCATGCCGCCCTGGTCTGTCTGTATGCCGCCCTGGTCTGTCTGTCTGCATGCCGCCCTGGTCTGTCTGCATGCCGCCCTGGTCTGTCTGTCTGAATGCCGCCCTGGTCTGTCTGTCTGCCTGCATGCCGCCCTGGTCTGTCTGCCTGCATGCCGCCCTGGTCTGTCTGCCTGCATGCCGCCCTGGTCTGTCTGTCTGCATGCCGCCCTGGTCTGTCTGTCTGCATGCCGCCCTGGTCTGTCTGTCTGCCTGCATGCCGCCCTGGTCTGTCTGTCTGCATGCCGCCCTGGTCTGTCTGTCTGCATGCCGCCCTGGTCTGTCTGTCTGCATGCCGCCCTGGTCTGTCTGTTTGCATGCCGCCCTGGTCTGTCTGTCAATGCTTTTGGTCTGTCAATCCATGCTTTTATTACTTCAAGGTTAAACTACTGCAATGCTCTACTTTCCGGCTACCCGGATAAAGCACTAAATAAACTTCAGTTAGTGCTAAATACAGCTGCTAGAATCAAAATAATTTATCATATTACTCCAGTGCTAGCCTCTCTACACTGGCTTCCTGTTTGGCAAGGGTTGATTTAATGGTTTTACTGCTAACCTACAAAGCATTACATGGGCTTGCTCTTTTTTCATTTTACCTTTATTTAACTAGGCAAGTCAGTTAAGAACAAATTCTTATTTTCAATGACAACCTGCTGTTCCTAGGCTAACTGCCTTGTTCAGGGGCAGAACGACAGATTTGTACCTTGTCAGCTCGGGGATTTGAACTTAAAACTTTTCGGTTACTAGTCTAACACTCTAACCACTAGGCTACGCTGTCGCTATCTTCCTGATTTGGTCCTGCCGTACATACCTACACGTACGCTATGGTCACAAGATGCAGGCCTCCTAATTGTCCCTAGAATTTCTAAGCAAACAGCTGGAGGCAGGGCTTTCTCCTATAGAGCTCCATTTTTATGGAATAGTCTGCCTACCCATGTGAGAGACGCAGACTTGGTCTCAACCTTTAAGTCTTTACTGAAACTTATCTCTTCAGTAGGTCCTATGATTAAGTGTAGTCTGGCCCAGGAGTGTGAAGGTGAACGGAAAGGCACTGGAGCAACGAACCGCCCTTGCTGTCTCTGCCTGGCCGGTTCCCCTCTCTCCACTGGGATTCTCTGCCTCAAACCCTATTACAGGGGCTGAGTCACTGGCTTACTGGTGTTCTTCCATGCCGTCCCTAGGAGGGGTGCGTCACTTGAGTGGGTTGAGTCACTGACGTGGTCTTCCTGTCCGGGTTGGCGCCCCCCCTTGGGTTGTGCCGTGGCGGAGATCTTTGTGGGCTATACTCGGCCTTGTCTCAGGATGGTAAGTTGGTGATTGAAGGTATCCCTCTAGTGGTGTGGGGGCTGTGCTTTGGCAAAGTGGGTGGGGTTATATTCTGCCTGTTTGGCCCTGTCCGGGGGTATCATCGGATGGGGCCACAATGTCTCCTGACCCCTCCTGTCTCAGCCTCCAGTATTTATGCTGCAGTAGTTTATGTGTCGGGGGGCTAGGGTCAGTCTGTTATATCTGGAGTATTTCTCCTGTCTTATCCGGTGTCCTGTGTGAATTTAAGTATGCTCTGTCTAATTCTTTCTTTCTTTCTCTCTCTCTCTCTCTCGGAGGACCTGAGCCCTAGGACCATGCCTCAGGACTACCTGGCATGATGACTCCTTGTTGTCCCCAGTCTACCTGGCCGTGTTGCTGCTCCAGTTTCAACTGTTCTGCCTGCGGCTATGGAACCCTGACCTGTTCACCGGACGTGCTACCTGTCCCAGACCTGCTGTTTTCAACTCTCTAGAGACAGCAGGAGTGGTAGAGATACTCTCAATGATCGGCTATGAAAAGCCAACTGACATTTACTCTTGAGGTGCTGACTTGTTGCACCCTCGACAACTACTGTGATTACTGTTATTTGACCATGCTGGTCATTTATGAACATTTGAACATCTTGGCCATGTTCTGTTATAATCTCCACCTGGCACAGCCAGAAGAGGACTGACCACCCCTCATAGCCTGGTTCCTCTCTAGGTTTCTTCCTAGGTTTTGGCTTTCTAGGGAGTTTTTCCTAGCCACCGTGCTTCTACACCTGCATTGCTTGCTGTTTGGGGTTTTAGGCTGGGTTTCTGTACAGCCCTTTGATACATCAGCTGATGTAAGAAGGGCTATATAAATACATTTGATTTGATTTTGATTTGGTCTGTCTGTCTGCAAGCCTCCCTGGCCTGTCTGCAAGCCTCCCAGGTCTGTCTGCAAGCCGCCCTGGTCTGTCTGTCTGCATGCCGTCCTGGTCTGTCTGTCTGCATGCCGTCCTGGTCTGTCTGTCTGCATGCCGTCCTGGTCGGTCTGTCTGCATGCCTCCCTGGTCTGTCTGCATGTTGCTTTCTAATAATCTAACTCCCTCTTCATCTGAAATGAAACAGCACCAAAAACATGAAGAAGCATTAGCCTAGTCAGTCAGTAACGTAGCTATCTAATGAACCTCTAAATGTGCACAAGTCTATTCAGTCAAATTATACCAAGACAACACAGCCTATTTGCCGTGAAATCATTTTTCTTGCCAACTTTTTCAGTCACCACCGCATCAATAAACAGGCAGGGTAAGAAAGTAGTTTAACAAAAAGTGTTTACAATAGTCAGTATTATAGCTAGCAAATACATAGTTGTTATTTTCGAAAAACCTAGCTACAGGTGGTGCTAGCTAATGGCATTTATCAACTTTATCAGATGGATGGATGGATAGCCTAGCATATATAGCTATTTGTTTTCCCCTGGCATCTAAGGCAGCCTGATACAGCTTGCCAGCTGCTAGTAGGATGAAGAAGTCAGAAGCCAGCTAGCAATAACAAGTTGATGCTTTTTACTACCACGCACCATGTACACGTATAAAGAGACCAATCACATTCATGTACACGTATAAAGAGACCAATCACATTCATGTACACGTATAAAAGAGACCAATCACCTTCATGTACACGTATAAAGAGACCAATCACCTTCATGTACACGTATAAAGAGACCAATCACATTCATGTACACGTATAAAGAAACACCTGCCTATACAGAGCCAGGGCAAAGATTTGTTAACACTGTAGTGACCCAGTGGCATGAAAATGTATTTATAGAGATATTTATAAAAGAAATTAGTAAATCCTCTAAAATAAATCTTTAAAAAGATTCTCTGGTACTTTTTGTATATTTTCAAATCAACCAAACTTTGATTTGATTCTCACAACCTACCCCTAAAGCCCTTACGGACCAATCAGTTTCAAAGACTTGGGCTAGGAGGCGGGACGAAGGACAACTGAGGGAAATGTTTCGGGCGAGTCTGTCACAGTGATGCCAACTTAGCAATTTTGTTGCTAGATTTAGCAACTTTTCAGACTACCCTGCCAGCTTTTTTTTCAAACAGCACCTAGCAACAAATTTAGCTACTTTTAAAAATGTATTTTGAACTTTTAGCAACTTTTGAAAAGTGACTCAAACGCTAACATGCATTTTCCTCTCTAAATGACACAAAAACTATTTTCTCTGTCACACACACAACACACGTGCCTGGCTGCAAAAGTGCATTGTGAGTGACGTCAGCAGCAGGCGCTCAGCTCGTCCACAGGCCAGCAGCAATTTCAGCAAATTGCAAATCATTGTTGTCTGACTGCAGCAGCAGCAGTAGTACGGGTTTCGACGAGACAAACCCACAAATGTTTGATCTTGAACAGAACTTACAACATCAATCAACATGTCTCAATCAAAAATGTACAGAAAAGAACAAATGTAAAATCCTATTTTTCGCCGAGATGGCCAGTCAATTTGAGTAACGTTATTGTGTATTCTACGTAACGACGCAGTTTTACGTTGTCACGCAATGACATCACGACGTCATTTAACAACTTTTAGCAACAACTCAACCTGCCTCTAGAAACTCACCCTGAACATTAGTTGGCAACACTGGTCTGTCATGTGAAATCTGCATGTTTTCGCATACAGTTAACATTTTCACTGTAAAAACTTGTATCGATGCACTCTAAGTTTATAGCCATTTGGCCTACTGTCTGTCTGTATGAAATACTGACTTGGCCAGATCAATGTTCAGTTTCACTAGCTAGCTACATTGTCAAACTAGCTTTTGTGTGTTTTGTCCACGTTAGCTACAGTCAGTGTAATTAGCCAACAAGCTAACTAGCTACTTAGCTAACTCTGCTAGTTTCGATGGAAAGCATCGACGACGGCTAGTCATTCAACATTATCTGGCTAGCTAGCTGTGTGAATATAACACCTCAGGGACGATTCCACCTCCAAAGTAAGGAAACCAGATATAAATCTCTCTTGGTAGAAGGATGAAAATTTCTCTCAGTTGTCTTTAGCATGTCGAGTAGCTACCAGTAGGTTGTTAGCTTGCTGCTGCACCTGTCCTGAGTCTGAGGACAGCCACAGGTCCCCCCAGTGGACACTCAACTGAACTTCACCCCAAGGGACCGGTGAGGACAAACATTGGATGAGAAAGCCAGAGGTCCATCCCATCTGACCTCCTGTAAATTAGTTTTGAGAAGGAGACGATGCAAGGAGTATTCAACTGAGATATGCCAATTGACACAACATTTTAGTCATTTAGCAGACACTCTTATCCAGAGCGACTTACAGTAGTGAATGCATACATATTTGATACATTTTTTTTCCCATACTGGTCCCCCGTGGGAATCGAACCCACAACCCTGGCGTTGCAAACACCCTGCTCTACCAACTGAGCCACACGGGACCTCACCTACCCATTGAACTTTAGTTTTTGTACATTTACATTACAACATTGGCCATGTATTTTATGTGGTTGAAATAGCCTTTTGTGTTGCAGACAAAGACGGCACGTTTCCATGGTGTGTAACCATGCATTCACATTTTCTCAAGATGGTGAAATAAATAAACCATATTTCTCCACTCCTATTCCCGAGACATAAATGAACATTTGATGGATCATTTTACTACAATAAATTATTAATTCCGCAGGAGTTAATGTTATATTAGGCTACATGAGAGGTTATAGACCTACAGTTAATATTATATTAGACTATATGAGAGGTTATAGACCTGCAGTCAATATTATATTATATGAGAGGTTATAGACCTGCAGTCAATATTATATTATATGAGAGGTTATAAACCTACAGTTAATATTATATTATATGAGAGGTTATAAACCTACAGTTAATCTTATATTAGACTATATGAGAGGTTATAAACCTACAGTCAATATTATATTAGACTATATGAGAGGTTATAAACCTACAGTTAATATTATAATAGACTATATGAGAGGTTATAAACCTACAGTCAATATTATATTAGAGTATATGAGAGGTTATAAACCTACAGTTAATATTATATTAGACTATATGAGAGGTTATAAACCTACAGTCAATATTATATTAGACTATATGAGAGGTTATAAACCTACAGTTAATATTATATTATATGAGAGGTTATAAACCTACAGTTAATATTATATTAGACTATATGAGAGGTTATAAACATACAGTCAATATTATATTATATGAGAGGTTATAAACCTACAGTTAATATTATATTATATGAGAGGTTATAAACCTACAGTTAATATTATATTAGACTATATGAGAGGTTATAAACATACAGTCAATATTATATTATTTGAGAGGTTATAAACCTACAGTTAATATTATATTATATGAGAGGTTATAAACCTACAGTTAATATTATATTAGACTATATGAGAGGTTATAAACCTACAGTCAATATTATATTAGACTATATGAGAGGTTATAAACCTACAGTTAATCTTATATTAGACTATATGAGAGGTTATAAACCTACAGCAAATATTATATTATATGAGAGGTTATAAACCTACAGTTAATATTATATTAGACTATATGAGAGGTTATAAACCTACAGTTAATATTATATTATATGAGAGGTTATAAACCTACAGTTAATATTATATTAGACTATATGAGAGGTTATAAACCTACAGTCAATATTATATTAGACTATATGAGAGGTTATAAACCTACAGTTAATATTATATTAGACTATATGAGAGGTTATAGACTGACAGTCAGTGTCCAGATTTCAGTTACTATTCCATTTACTAACAACGTTATTTTCCTGCGTTTTATATGCGATCGTAAAAAGAAAAACGTCATGATGATAATGGTCTTTTAGTGTACGAGCCGTTTGAAATGACTTTCAGTTTGTTTGGGTTTTTGGCGGTATAAGTTGATAGACCAATAAGAAATAGGATTTTCCCTCCTCTCTGCCAATAACAGCTAGTTTTTAGGTTACATATCCTTCCCGATAGGCTCCTCAAATTAATCCCCGTCACAGGCCACTCCCAGACAGTCCTATCAAAATTCTTGCTTGAGAAATTGCTTTTTGCGCAGAAGCTATTTTTTGTGTTTCTTTTTGACCGTTTTAATTGAAAACAATCACAGTAAGGAACTTAATTGTTACCCAGAAATGATTTGATATTGAGATAAAAAAACATCTGCATTGGACCTTTAACCAATCTGAAGGCCACACCGCTGTCCACCGACTCGGACAACATACGCTTTCTTCCCGAGAGTTAACAGTCATTAAAGTTAAATGAGGGGTAGAAGCAAAACCGCAAATGTAGGGTTATAACAGCCTTTCCAGATAGGAAGTGATGATCAAATCGTGGATGAATTGATTGAATCGAATCGATCGGTTTCACGTTCAGTTGCCAAACGTTACAAATTAGAAATTCCATGAATAGAGCAGACATGACTTGGAGCAGTATGTATGTTCTGCATAACATATTTCTAGCTGAACGTTCCAAAATGTCCTGCTGAACGGTGTTTTTGTTGTGTCGTAGTTATGGCTGGCACAATTACCGTATAATTGTGTAATCGACAATTATGGACAAAAAAACGGCTGTTAGAAAACAATAATCGTCATAGCTAATTGTCTTAATACATTAATTTTAAGAAAAGGGAGGATTCAACTTTATATTCAAGAAGATACAGTTTATACCCAATAGCAGTTTAAAATGTTTACATGAAGTGGGTAGGGCTGGTCATCATTTTAAGGCACGGTTTGGACATTGGCGAAAATCTGATATCAACTTTGGAGGGGACAATTACATGAAATTTTCTCAAGAGCAATTCCTGAGGGGGACACCAAAAGTAGTGCTGTAACACATAGCCTACATTGTAATATGGTAAATGTATATTGAGGAACCAAAGAAATAAGGTGTTTGCCGTACTCCTAACTACCGGTACCCAAAACTACACAACTACTCACAACAGCAATACCATTGCCTTTAACAAATCTTAGTTCAGTCACCAGTTTAAGTTGAGAGTGGGGGTATCCATGGCATTTTCCAATTATGTTCCTATTTTACAAGTCAAAAAATTGAGAACCTTTCATAATGTTGCCAAACAAAGACTCAACAAACTTACCTGAGACTTCCTGTCTCTGCCAGTCTGTCCCTGCATATCTGTCCCCAACTCTGCTGTCTGTGTGCCATCTGTTGCCTGCTCTGCCTAATGACATCATTGTGAAACATTTCCATTAGAATTTCATTTCTTTCTTATGAACATTTTATCAACTAGTCTTTGAGATATTAGGCTACTAGGGTTCTTACTATGCGTTTTGGTGTATTGAAAAATACTCTGATGTCCGTCTTTTATTTTTCTGCCATTTTTCTACCTGGCTGGCTGGCTGGCTACACACACAGTGTGTAGGTTATTTACAGTAGGAGATGGGCTTCTATCATCTTCAATCATTCTATTTGGGCTTCGATCTAAAAGGTAGCTAGCAAATGTGAAACGGATTAAAATGACAAGAGTTGACAGCTGTATGAGTTCACCATTTACACAACATATGCTGCAACCTTTTGTAATTTTAATAGTTTGTTTCTTATTGGCTGGCTTCCAACAATAGCTGAATTTGCAAAGCTAGCGAGCACCAATTCAGTTTCAGTGGTGTTTGCTATAATCTTTGCTACCCGGGTTAAATAAAGGTGAAATAAAATAAATTAATAAAAGTTCACTTGCGACAATTTAGCTTTTGCAACGAGACCATTAAATATATTTAAGACAATGGTAGAAGAGAGTGCAGTTCTGTTCAGTTTGGATTTCAGTTTATCGCTAACCTTATCACAGGGACTTTGAAGCACTAACTTAAATCATCTGCATGCTGATTCCATCTTTGACGACGCCACATAATGGAATAGGTACTAGCTAGCTTAATAGTTCATATTTGCGCCCTAGCTCTGCATATTCAGCTAGTGTGTGTGCGCGATTGACTGGATTAACCTCACGTCAGTTACGTGCATTGAGTGCCTTTCAGACAGTAGACACGACCTCTCTGGGCTAGGTGGGACGCACTCAACAGCCAGTTGAATCCCGTGGCGCGTTATTCAAATACCTTAGAAATGCTATTACTTCAATTTCTCAAACATATGACTATTTTACACCATTTTAAAGACAAGACTCTCGTTAATCTAACCACACTGTCCGATTTCAAAAAGGCTTTACAACGAAAGCAAAACATTAGATTATGTCAGCAGAGTACCCAGCCAGAAATAATCAGACACCCATTTTTCAAGCTAGCATATAATGTCACATAAACCCAAACCACAGCTAAATGCAGCACTAACCTTTGATGATCTTCATCAGATGACAATCATAGGACATTATGTTATACAATACATGCATGTCTGTTCAATCAAGTTCATATTTATATCAATAAACAGCTTTTTACATTAGCAGGTGACTAGCATGTGACTAGCTTTCCCATCGAACACTTCCTGTGAATTTACTAAATTACTCATGATAAACGTTCACAAAAAACATAACAATTATTTTAAGAATTATAGATACAGAACTCCTATATGCACTCGCTATGTCCGATTTTAAAATAGCTTTTCGGTGAAAGCACATTTTGCAATATTCTAAGTAGATAGCCCGGCATCACAGGGCTAGCTATTTAGACACCCAGCAAGTTTAGCACTCACCAAAGTCAGATTTACTATAAGAAAAATGTTATTACCTTTGCTGTTCTTCGTCAGAATGCACTCCCAGGACTTCTACTTCAATAACAAATGTTGGTTTGGTCCCAAATAATCCATTGTTATATCCAAATAGCTGCGTTTTGTTCGTGCATTCAAGACACTATCCGAAAGGGTAAATAAGGGTGACGAGCACGACGCATTTCGTGACAAAAAATGTCTAAATATTCCATTATCGTACTTCGAAGCATGTCAACCGCTGTTTAAAATCAATTTTCATGCCATTTTTCTCGTAAAAAAGCGATAATATTCCGACCGGGAAATCATTTTTTAGTACAAAGAGAGCGAAAGTAAAAGCATGGGATCCCCTCGTGCACGAGCCTCAGTCTGATGGCCCTCTGATCGACCACCATCCAAACGCGCTAAAGTTTTTCAGCCAGCGGCTGGAATTACATCATTCAGCATTTTCCCGGGTTCTGAGAGCCTATGGGAGCCGTAGGAAGTGTCACGTTACAGCAAAGATCTTAAATGTTCAATAAACAGAGCCAAGAAGCCCAAGGAATGGTCAGAGAGGGTACTTCCTGTTTGGAATCTTCTCAGGTTTTTGCCTGCCATATGAGTTCTGTTATACTCACAGACACCATTCAAACAGTTTTAGAAACTTTAGGGTGTTTTCTATCCAAAGCTAATAATTATATGCATATTCTAGTTTCTGGGCAGGAGTAGTAACCAGATTAAATCGGGTACGTTTTTTATCCAGCCGTGCAAATACTGCCCCCTATCCCCAACAGGCTAAGGAACTGGCAGTGGATCAAACCATTGTGAGGCAAAGGGTGGGGGGGTTGCAATCTTTTGAAACTTAAAAACACGCTATTAAGTGTCTATAATCAGCACAATTGCTTTCATTGCGTATTATTAATATTATTTAAATTACATAGTTATGTTTCAGTGATATATTGGGGGGGACAAATCATATTTTTCCCAGGATGGGGGGGTCGTGTCCCCCCCGTCCCCCCTGGGATTTCCGCCCCTGGGTTTGGAGGAGGTACTTAATTTCCAAGCGGTCAAAGCGGTGTCACTAAAGCTGTGTTTTATCATAGC
This sequence comes from Salmo trutta, assembly GCF_901001165.1. Classification (NCBI taxonomy): domain Eukaryota; kingdom Metazoa; phylum Chordata; class Actinopteri; order Salmoniformes; family Salmonidae; genus Salmo; species Salmo trutta. The sequence continues at coordinate 3,561,018 of NC_042958.1, forward strand.
TTTGTCATAGCTCATTTTCAAAAGATGAATTACAAGTTTAAAACATTTTTTTCAACAACAATTTTTTATTAATTGACATTTTGTTATTTGTTACACCTTTTATTTAACTAGGCAAGTCAGTTAAGAACAAATTCTTATTTACAATAACGGCCTACCCCGGACAACGCTGAGCCAATTGTGCGCCACCCTATGGGACTCCCAATCACGGCCAGTTATTATACACTCTGGATTCGAATCAGGGACTGTAGTGACGCCTCTAGCACTGAGATGCAGTGCCTTAGACCGCTGCACCACTCAGAGCAGTCAGTGTAATTGGCAAGCTAACAATAACAATCATGACAATAACAGTGGCTATTTGCATGACAATTAATCGTTACCCCAAATTCCATAATTGTCACAGCCCTAGTTGTAGTGTTGTGTTGGAACAAAAGCCTGCGCACCCTAGACTATAAAGAGTCAGCGCAATGGTTTGTGCAGTAGACTACAGTACTTCATAGAGAGTACGCAGTTCAGTCATTTCACCAGCAGAGGTCAGTACAGGCCTGCAATAGAATAATGTCCATTTGTAGGCCCTTATAAAAAATAGTTATATTTTGCATGATTCCGTTTTAAAAAAAATCTCACAAATTCCGGTATCTACGTTTTGTTTTTCCAAATTTCTCTTTTTCCCGTTTTTGATATTATAAATCACACTTTAAAATCAGTAAAAACAGATTTAAAAAATGGATGTTCTAAATCCACAAAAAGCCTTAAAACACATCATGAGACCACGGTTGAGGTCTGGGGGAAAGAAATCTAAGAAATGTATATTTTTGTGCATAGTTATCCTTTAATTCACACCAGCAAGATACCATTGTTTGATAAGTAATGTTTCTGTAGTGCTCATGAGTTTGCAAAACAAATTGCCACTGGATGGATGTGAATAATCATGATATCATTCAGCCAAGTAGGCCCTTTTTAACTTATGCTTAACAATTGAATTGAGAAGGTTTTGGGGAAAGGCATTCAATCTCTACCAGAAGATAATTATCATAACGCACGTGCTGCACTCACGGACAGCGGCGTTCCTCTGTCGTTCAAGAAAGTTGCAGGAAAATAGGAATCATTGATGCATTTTCTTCGTGTCTGATGATTAACTTGGACAAATGAATGAATTTCCTACTAAGTTCAATACATTTAGTTGATTTCCTACTAAATTCAATACATTTAGTTGATTTCCTACTAAGTTCAATACATTTAGTTGATTTCCTACTAAATTCAATACATTTAGTTGATTCCCTACTAAGTTCAATACATAAAGTTGATTCCCTACTAAGTTCAATACATTTAGTTGATTCCCTACTAAGTTCAATACATTTAGTTGATTCCCTACTAAGTTCAATACATTTAGTTGATTTCCTACTAAATTCAATACATTTAGTTGATTCCCTACTAAATTCAATACATTTAGTTGATTCCCTACTAAGTTCAATACATTTAGTTGATTCCCTACTAAATTCAATACATTTAGTTGATTCCCTACTAAGTTCAATACATTGTAGACTATTGTTTAATTGAGTTATAATGTCTAGATTCCGTGATTCCGTCCCCAACGGATTTTATAGGGCCCTACATTTGACGAACCCTCGAAACACAATCCTCTATTTTTCACTTTGCTCCAACAGTCCTTGAGTCATTCAACGAAATAAGTCCCTTTTGCATCCCTTTGATACTTAATTAAGTCGAAATTGTGCACCATTATTGAATTAATTTTAAAAGACTATTATATTACATGAAGTGCTCTTTAATATAGTCCACAATGGAAAATTCAATCAATCCGATTTTTAATATGACTAAAGACTTGCTAAAAGTGCCAAAATTCTGCACATTTGACATGTCCCTCCGTTCTGTAACTTTTATGAAGATTTTTAACCGACTAGCTTCTTAGCAAAGAACAATTTCTCAAGTAGGAGTCTGGGAGTGGTCTGAGTGGGAAGTGCAACACTGAAAACAAGCTGTTATTGGCAGACAGGTTTGGAACTATCTTTCTTATTGGTCTATTAACTCATTTACCTGCCGGGTGATGTCACCACGCAGGCCAAAACACCATCCCACCACATTTTCAAGCGTCCACATTTTTGACTGCGTTGGACTTTTATTAAAATGAATCACTAATCACATTAAATAAATTAAATCTTCAGAAATTACTTTGTCAAAGCAACAAAATAACAATGGAAAAGCCTGGAGAAATGTTGGGGTGGGTTAACATCTTTCTAGAAGTCACAGAGGGAGGAACATGTCAAACATTGGGGTTAAGTGGGTTAAAATCTAGTTTTTTTAATACATTTTTACAATATAGCCCATTTTAATTAATTTTTAACAAGTTACACTACCCAAAAGAGACTCATTTCGTGCAATGACCCCCTTAGTTCTCTCTCTCTCTCTCGATTCAGTCACCTAATGTCAATGCATCTCCGTTATATGTGAATATTTATTTGAAAACTGTGCATAGTTTTTAGAAGACCCTTAAAATTTGCCTTTTTCTAACCACAAGTATACGTTTAGTCTTGAACTTAAAAAAAAAAGTTCCCAATCCCAATTTTTATTAAATTCTTGAAATGCTCCAAAAGTGTTTGGCCCTGTCTTTTTTCAAATGATAGACATTTAGGTTTAGTTAATATAAAACTGTGTTTTCAGCCATGATAACCCAACACAACCCAAATTTTACAGAGACGGCGAGACAGAGAGAGACAGATATTCACTAAAACTGTCTTTGTAGTTCCCCCAAAAGCACTTTAAAGTGCACTACTTTTGACCAGAGCTGACAGGATTTCCATAGGGCTCTGGTCAAAAGTAGTGCACTACATAGGGAATAGAATGCCATTTTGGGACCTGCAGCGATCCAACACAGAGCCTTTTCAGGTTTTCTAACCTCACTGAGAGTATTTTTGTTTATTTAATATCCAGTCACTCATGTTTAATATTATATATTTATACATTTAACTTCCCTTTCCTCTAAACGGTCATCATCTGCAGTGTTTAAATTCTGGAACTTTCTTCTCCAGGTAATATTCCTCCTAAAATTGAAAAGACATTTGGATTATAACAATAGGAAATGGGTAACGATAGGGTAACGTTTTGGCAATGTTGACTTGAGATCTATAAATGAGAAGCAAAAGGACCTACTGTGAGAAAGTTGGTATCACTTTGAACATAGCTGCTACTGTGTGTGTGTGTGGTGTGGTGTGGTGTGGTGTGGAGTGGTGTGGAGTGGCGTGGCGTGGTGTGTGTGTGTGTGTGTGTGTGTGTGTGTGTGTGTGTGTGTGTGTGGTGTGGTGTGGTGTGGTGTGGTGTGTGTCCTGGCTGCTCCTCTCTGTGGCAGGATGATGGGCTGAAGAACGCTCCGAGGAGGGAAGGGCGAGTTGGAGGGAGAGGAAGAAGTGGAGGAGGAGGAGGAGGCATAAGGGGTGAGGGATGTGAGGAGGGCTGGGGTAAAGGAGGAGGGATGGGGTAAAGGAGGAGGGATGGGGTAAAGGAGGAGGGCTGGGGTAAAGGAGGAGGGATGGGGTAAAGGAGGAGGGCTGGGGTAAAGGAGGAGGGATGGGGTAAAGGAGGAGGGATGGGGTAAAGGAGGAGGGCTGGGGTAAAGGAGGAGGGATGTGAGGAGGGCTGGGGTAAAGGAGGAGGGCTGGGGTAAAGGAGGAGGGCTGGGGTAAAGGAGGAGGGATGGGGTAAAGGAGGAGGGCTGGGGTAAAGGAGGAGGGCTGGGGTAAAGGAGGAGGGCTGGGGTAAAGGAGGAGGGATGGGGTAAAGGAGGAGGGATGTGAGGAGGGCTGGGGTAAAGGAGGAGGGCTGGGGTAAAGGAGGAGGGCTGGGGTAAAGGAGGAGGGCTGGGGTAAAGGAGGAGGGATGGGGTAAAGGAGGAGGGTTGGGGTAAAGGAGGAGGGCTGGGGTAAAGGAGGAGGGATGTGAGGAGGGCTGGGGTAAAGGAGGAGGGATGGGGTAAAGGAGGAGGGCTGGGGTAAAGGAGGAGGGCTGGGGTAAAGGAGGAGGGCTGGGGTAAAGGAGGAGGGATGGGGTAAAGGAGGTGGGATGTGAGGAGGGCTGGGGTAAAGGACTGCGGAAGGGAGGATCACCATGTTGGCTTGGCACGCTGTCTGTCTGTCAGTCCGACTGGCTGTCTGTTGTATGGATGGAATATACTGGGTTCCACTGCTAACAAAATGACTTAAGAAACAGATATTTGTTTGTGCTCTCAGGGCATGTGTAGATATCATAGCCCCAGTTTACAAGTAATGGGAGGGGCCCTCTTAACCCCACACCCTATATTCCCCCTGCTCACAAAGGCTTTATACCAGGACAAACCAGGACATCGTCAATAGGCTGGTTCTACCCTCCACACCGACTGAAGGATTGACTGCATATTTTCATCTATTGTTTCTGGGTTTCTGGACTGGACAAAAGTGTTTTCAGGGATGTATTCACAGTCAATCACATACGTTAATGTTACAAAATGTCCTCATCAAGAAAGATTCAGACATTCACCACTCTGCTTATTACATGCCCCCTCCTGTACTCTCTGTTCACCTACGACTGCGTGACGTCATAATGATGTCATAATACCCATAAAACCTAGCGGGCAAACAGGAAAATGGTACCAATTATTTTTCCTGCATTAAAATCCCGTAGGGGGATTTTAGAAACATTTAAAATATAGGCTGTGTTTTGCGTTACGCTTACCCTGGAGTGACGTTTTGATAAACATGTAAATCTCTCTCGGAAAACGTGACTTTTATCACTGTTTACGCTCAGATTCTAGAATGCTAATTAGCATCAAAGTAGACGTCATGCAAAACTACAAATCCCAGCATGCTTCTGCAAATCATTTCTAGCTGACACCTTTGCTAACAGGTATTGTATCAATTTGAAATTGATTTGTCCATTTAATGAAATGTAGCCAATTTATTAAGTAATACATTTAACTAACATTAGATAGTTATTCCAGAGATTTTTATCTTTGCCTCGATTCGGCAGTCTGGTCCAGAAAATCCTGGTATTTGTAGTTCTTTATGATCGCCACAAGTCATTTTTGGAGGGTAAATACAGGCAAATATATTGATAAAAGTCACCTTGTCCTAGCGAGATTTACAGGATTATCAAAACGTCATGCCAGGGTAAGTGTACACAAAACACAGTCCTTATTTTAAGCGTTTCTAAAATTCACTATGGGAAAAATGAATGGTGAAAAAAAACGATTGGAACCATTTCCCTGTTTGACCGCTAGGTTTTCTGGGTATTATGGCTCATTCTTTGGTACTCTATTGAGAGGAGGTCATTGACAACAACCTCCTCCCTTAAAGTCATCGAGAGAAAGGAGCTGATCGTGGACTTCAGGAAACAGAGGATCGAGCAGGCTGTAGTGGAGCGAGTCGAAATCTTGAAGTTCCTCTGTGTCCACATCACTAAGGAGTTAACATGGTCCACACACAGGAGGCAAAAAAACATTTGTCATGGGCCCTCAGATCCACAAAAAATGTTATACAGCTGCACCATTAAGAGCATCTTGATTGGCTGCATCACCGCTTGGTGCTACAGAGGGTAGAGCGTACGGCCCAGTACAGATGTCAGATTTTAATTTATACCCTTTTCGTCGCAGGAGGAAAATAATCCAGCAGCAGGAGGATCTGAATAAATGTTGAATATTTAGAATCGCCACCAGGGGGCAGCTGGAAGCGGCGTTTGTAGGCTATAAGATAGACATAGACTGCAGGGCCACTGAGATTCAGTTCAAGTAGCCTGTGTAGTCTCAGTTACTTTACTACAAGTTTAAAGGCAAACAAATAGGACAAATAAATTATTGGTTTACTCAGTGCTTGTGTGGTCCAGCGGTTGTAGCCACTGACCTTGGCACACATATGTCAGTGTCAGCCTTTGTAATATTATATATTTCTGGAGTAAGTTAAGTATTTCTCAGATATTATTCTCCTGTTGAAATTGTGTTTTGAGGGCAAGTGAAAATCAAATGGCTAGGTAGCTAACTAAGTCAGAATCAGTCAGAATCAGACAGACTTTAATCTCCTGTTTTTAGCTCCCCAAATGATCGCTGCTTGTTGGCTAACTAGCCACCTTGTTGGCTAACTAGCCACCTTGTCATAAAGAGTGAACAGATTAATAAGATGTGTGTGACAATAGCTAGCTAGGTATCACATTAGGTTGCCACTAGATAAGCATCCTAAGCTAGCTGCAGTGTCAACCATGTAGCTAGCTAACATATTCTCTCTCTCTCTCTCTCTCTCTCTCTCTCTCTCTCTCTCTCTCTCTCTCTCTCTCTCTCTCTCTTTCTCTGTCTCTCTCTCTCTGTCTCTCTCTCTCTCTCTCTCTCTCTCTCTGTCTCTCTCTCTCTCTCTCTCTCTCTCTCTCTCTCTCTGTCTCTCTCTCTCTCTGTCTCTCTCTCTCTCTCTCTCTCTCTCTCTCTTTCTCTGTCTCTCTCTCTCTGTCTCTCTCTCTCTCTCTCTCTCTCTCTGTCTCTCTCTCTCTCTCTCCTCTCTCTCTCTCTCTCTCTCTCATCAGGTTTTTATGACAAGACCTATAAGCCTCACTAAGCTCTTTCTATGTGTCTGATTTGTATACTAGTAACATGACTGATAGTGAAATGTAAATAATGATAGATTGACTGTTGTAACACTGATTTGAACACGAAGCCTGATCCTCCTTGATGTTTCATTTTGAGTAAAAAAATAAAAATGAAACATCAGACTTGCTGTAAAGCTTTTTTTAGTTACGTATTCGCCATCACATGTACTTGAAATTATATTGTTGAATTGTCATTAATGCTATTGAAAATGTAAAAAGTATTCCAATGTCTCGACTACCATTACCCCTTTAATGACATTTATCACATAGATAGTTATTAAGGCAACTTTGAATAAGACCCGTAATTGATTATTAATTGATTAATTAAATTGCTGTACAGTTTCAATTACAGCTTACAGACTTTGTTTGATGTCAGTCTTCATTGGAGAAAAACCCTAACCCTAACCCTAACCCTGACCTCTAACCCTAACCCTAACCTCTAACCCTAACCCTGACCCTGACCTCTAACCCTAACCCTAACCTCTAACCCTAACCCTAACCCTAACCCTACGTGTGCTGGAGAACATCTGCAAGATGGTGGTGGCAGGCTTAAATAATATACCCATGTCAAATCAATTGGACTAAAGTTGCTATCTGTTTTGTTTGCTGTTAACGAGGTGAAGAAAAAAAAAACGACCAAATGAAATTTGTACCCAGTTCTTAAGTCGTTTTTTGACCGGATAATTTTTTTTTTTTACACAGAAGAGGGCTACTTTTACTTTTACATGAGTAAAATACAAATCTTAAATTACAGTACTTTTACTTATGAAGTACAATTTAGTCAGGGAAACACAAACAGTAGATTATTAGCCTACAGAATATAGCCTATTGGAATATAATCAAATAACAAGGGGCCTATTACAACCATCGATGGCACTAGGTGATCACCTGGTGATGTCTCGTTAAACCATCAGTACTCGTTAAATTCACCAGCACTGCTGATCTCATCTACAACCACTACTGGTTTCCTCATTACCGTTCCCTAAAAGAGGATGTTGGTGTTAACTTAGTCGGAGATTGTCACGTCCTGACCAGTAGAGGGGGTAGTTGGGTCAGGACGTGGCAGAAGGGAGTGTGTGTTTTTTATTGTTTCATTGATTTTGGCCGTGTGACTTCCAATCAGGCACAGCTGTAGAGGGTTGTGGTTGATTGGGAGTCACACATAAGGTGCCTACTTTGCCTTGTGGGGTTGTGGGTGGTTGTTTTTTACACTGCTTGTATTAGCCTGTAGAACTGTCACTGTTGTCACCCTTTTTGTTGTTAAGTGAATGCTCTACTCCTTTTTTGGCAATAAATGACCATGAGTATTCACATACCTGCTGCGCCTTGGTTCATTTCAGAAGACAGCCGTTACAGAGATCTGTATATAATGAAGAGATACTCACGTCTCCGCCCTAACAATAAGAAGTTGTTGTCCCAAAAGGCAGGAAGACAGGAGACAAACTTAGGTCTGCATGTTAAACCCATAGAAACACATTGGGTTTATTCTGGACAGATTTTAACACGAGTCAGCCCTCTCGCTTCACCTATTCCTCTCTGCATTAGTCCTCCTTGCAACCAAAGCCTTTCAAGATATGTTCGCCCCTGGTTGGTATTGTCATCGGAACAACTTAGTCCTTTTAGAACAGACAAATGGTGATTTTATCTATTTGACAAGCATTCTAGTACAATAGAAATGAACTATTTCCTCATTTACCACTGCAAATCTACTGTGGCAATTTACCCAACACTGTATGAATGGAAACTAGTGTTGGTGTAGCCTAATGGTATTATTTTATTAGTTTCCTATTTATGTTATCAACAGCATCTGCTATGGTTATTTCTTATCAAGATCAGGGGTAAAATATCCCAGGACTGTCCATATTTAAAATGTGTAACTTAATCAAGTCAATCAGGGGGGGGGATTGAGTTATTTGTGCCAGATCATCGACTCTGTACTGGTACCAAATCTATATACTATAAACAAGTTATCATTACTTCTTATGTATTTATGTTATAATTTGTTATACATTTTTCAAATGTTCTATGCATTGTTGGGAAGGACCTGTAAGTATTTAACTGTTAGTCTACACCTGGTGGTTACGAAGTATGTGACAAATAACTTTATTTTTAATTATACAAAAAAAAAAACTCTGCTGCATCCCTTTAACCTTGGCTGAGAATAGCACTGCAGGTTTGGTATATACATTTAGTAAATATTTAATGGAAGTCAAACTGACTTTTCCCCACTTAAAGATGTGACCAGGTAACTCATGGCACTTAACCAACATGGCTACCACAGCATTCTGCAGCAATATGCCATCCCATCTGTTTTGTGCTTAGTGGGACTATCATTTGTTTTTCAACAGGACAATGACCCAACACACCTCCAGGCTGTGTAAGGGCTACTTGACCAAGAAGGAGAGTGATGGAGTGCTGCATCAGATGACCTGGCCTCTACAATCACCCGACCTCAACCCAATTGAGATCGAGTTTGGGATGAGTTGGACTGCAGAGTGAAGGGAAAGCAGCTAACAAGTGCTCAGCATATGTGGGAACTCCTTCAAGACTGTTGGAAAAACATTCCAGTTGAAGCTGGTTGAGAGGCAAAGGACGGCTACATTGAAAAATCTTACATTTAAAACATATTTTGATTTGTTACTACCTGATTCCTTGTGTTTTTTCAAAATTTTGATGTCTTCACTACATTTCTACAATGTAGAAAATAGTAAAAATAAAGAAAAACCTTGGAATGAGTAGGTGTGTCCAAACTGTTGACTCGTACAGTATGTGATTAGTATGAAAGTGACTGTGATAGTGACTATGTGATAGTGTGATAGTAACTATGTGATAGTGACTATGTGATAGTGACTATGTGATAGTGACTATGTGATCGTGTGATAGTGACTATGTGATAGTGACTATGTGATAGTGTGATAGTAACTATGTGATAGTGTGATAGTGACTATGTGATAGTGTCATAGTGACTATGTGATAGTGACTATGTGATAGTGTGATAGTGACTATGTGATAGTGACTATGTGATAGAGACTATGTGATAGTGACTATGTGATAGTGTGATAGTGACTATGTGATAGTATGATAGTGCCTATGTGATAGTTTGAGAGTGACTATGTGATAGTGACTATGTGATATTGACTATGTGATAGTGTGATAGTGACTATGTGATAGTGTGATAGTGACTATGTGATAGTGTGATAGTGACTATATGATAGTGACTATATGATAGTGACTATGTGATAGTGACTATGTGATAGTGACTATGTGATTAGTATGAAAGTGACTGTGATAGTGACTATGTGATAGTGACTATGTGATAGTGACTATGTGATAGTGTGATAGTGACTATGTGATAGTGACTATGTGATAGTGACTATGTGATCGTGTGATAGTGACTATGTGATAGTGACTATGTGATAGTGTGATAGTAACTATGTGATAGTGTGATAGTGACTATGTGATAGTGTGATAGTGACTATGTGATAGTGACTATGTGATAGTGTGATAGTGACTATGTGATAGTGACTATGTGATAGTGACTATGTGATAGTGTGATAGTGACTATGTGATAGTATGATAGTGCCTATGTGATAGTTTGAGAGTGACTATGTGATAGTGACTATGTGATAGTGACTATGTGATAGTGTGATAGTGACTATGTGATAGTATGATAGTGACTATGTGATAGTGTGATAGTGACTATGTGATAGTGTGATAGTGACTATGTGATAGTGACTATATGATAGTGACTATATGATAGTGACTATGTGATAGTGACTATGTGATAGTGACTATATGATAGTGTGATAGTGACTATGTGATAGTGACTTTGTGATAGTATGATAGTAACTATGTGATAGTGACTATGTGATAGTGACTATGTGATAGTAGGATAGTGACTATGTGATAGTATGATAGTGACTATGTGATAGTGTGGTAGTGACTATGTGATAGTGACTATGTGATAGTGACTATGTGATAGTGACTATGTGATAGTGTAATAGTGACTATGTGATAGTGTGATAGTAACT